>NW_024060708.1:0-213547 GCF_016432855.1 Salvelinus namaycush | reverse complement strand
AGTGGTTTCCTCATTACCAGATATACTGCATCCATAACTAGCGGTTTCCTCATTAGCAGATCTACTACATCCATAACTAGTGGTTTCCTCATTACCAGATATACTACATCCATAACTAGTGGTTTCCTCATTACCAGATATACTACGTCCATTACTAGTGGTTTACTCATTACCAGATATACTACATCCATAAGTAGTGGTTTCCTCATTAGCTGGGAGGAGTTTCTGCAACCAGATATCCTACATTCATAACTAGTGGTTTCCTCATTACCAGATATACTACATCCATAACTAGCGGTTTCCTCATTACCAGATATACTACATCCATAACTAGTGGTTTCCTCATTACCAGATATACTACATCCATAACTAGTGGTTTCCTCATTACCAGATATACTACATCCATAACTAGCGGTTTCCTCATTAGCAGATATACTACATCCATAACTATCGGTTTCCTCATTAGCAGGGAGGAGTTTCTACAACTAGATACACTACATCCATAACTAGCGGTTTCCTCATTAGCAGATATACTACATCCATAACTATCGGTTTCCTCATTAGCAGGGAGGAGTTTCTACAACTAGATACACTACATCCATAACTAGCGGTTTCCTCATTAGCAGATATACTACATCCATAACTATCGGTTTCCTTATTAGCAGATATACTACATCCATAACTAGTGGTTTCCTCATTAGCAGGGAGGAGTTTCTACAACCAGATACACTACATCCATAACTAGCGGTTTCCTCATTAGCAGATATACTACATCCATAACTAGTGGTTTCCTCATTACCAGATATACTACGTCCATAACTAGTGGTTTCCTCATTACCAGATATACTACGTCCATAACTAGTGGTTTCCTCATTAGCAGGGAGGAGTTTCTGCAACCAGATATACTACATTCATAACTAGTGGTTTCCTCATTAGCAGATATACTACATCCATAACTAGTGGTTTCCTCATTAGCAGGGAGGACTTTCTACAACCAGATACACTACATCCATAACTAGCGGTTTCCTCATTAGCAGATATACTACATCCATAACTAGTGGTTTCCTCATTACCAGATATACTACGTCCATAACTAGTGGTTTCCTCATTACCAGATATACTACGTCCATAACTAGTGGTTTCCTCATTAGCAGGTGTGGAGTTTCTGCAACCAGATATACTACATCCATAACTAGTGGTTTCCTCATAACCAGATATACTACATCCATAACTAGCGGTTTCCTCATTAGCAGAGATATACTACATCCATAACTAGTGGTTTCCTCATTAGCAGATATACTACATCCATAGCTAGTGGTTTCCTCATTCCCAGATATACTACATCCATAACTAGCAGTTTCCTCATTACAAGATATACTACATCCATAACTATTGGTTTCCTCATTACCAGATATACTACATCCATAACTATCGGTTTCCTCATTAGCAGGGAGGAGTTTCTACAACCAGATATACTATATCCATAACTAGTGGTTTCCTCATTAGCAGATATACTACATCCATAACTAGCGGTTTCCTCATTACCAGATATACTACATCCATAACTAGTGGTTTCCTCATTACCAGATATACTACATCCATAACTAGTGGTTTCCTCATTAGCAGATATACTATATCCATAACTAGTGGTATCCTCATTACCAGATATACTACATCCATAACTAGTGGTTTCCTCATTACCAGATATACTACATCCATAACTATCGGTTTCCTCATTAGCAGGGAGGAGTTTCTATAACCAGATACACTACATCCATAACTTGCGGTTTCCTCATTAGCAGATATACTACATCCATAACTATCGGGTTCCTCATTAGCAGGGAGGAGTTTCTACAACCAGATACACTACATCCATAACTAGCGGTTTCCTCATTAGCAGATATACTACATCCATAACTAGCGGTGGATGTAGTGTATCTGCTACTCATTAGCAGGGATGTAGTGTTATGGATGTAGTGTATCTGGTTGTAGAAACTCCTCCCTGCTAATGAGGAAACCGATAGTTATGGATGTAGTGTATCTGCTACTCATTAGCAGGGAGGAGTTTCTGCAACCAGATATACTACATCCATAACTAGCGGTTTCCTCATTAGCAGATATACTACATCCATAACTAGTGGTTTCCTCATTAGCAGATATACTACATCCATAACTAGCGGTTTCCTCATTAGCAGATATACTACATCCATAACTATCAGTTTCTACAACCAGATACACTACATCCATAACTAGCGGTTTCCTCATTAGCAGATATACTACATCCATAACTAGTGGTTTCCTCATTAGCAGATATACTACATCCATAACTAGTGGTTTCCTCATTAGCAGGGAGGAGTTTCTACAACCAGATACACTACATCCATAACTAGCGGTTTCCTCATTAGCAGATATACTACATCCATAACTATCGGTTTCCTCATTAGCAGGGAGGAGTTTCTACAACTAGATACACTACATCCATAACTAGCGGTTTCCTCATTAGCAGATATACTACATCCATAACTATCGGTTTCCTTATTAGCAGATATACTACATCCATAACTAGTGGTTTCCTCATTAGCAGGGAGGAGTTTCTACAGCCAGATACACTACATCCATAACTAGCGGTTTCCTCATTAGCAGATATACTACATCCATAACTAGTGGTTTCCTCATTACCAGATATACTACGTCCATAACTAGTGGTTTCCTCATTACCAGATATACTACGTCCATAACTAGTGGTTTCCTCATTAGCAGGGAGGAGTTTCTGCAACCAGATATACTACATTCATAACTAGTGGTTTCCTCATTAGCAGATATACTACATCCATAACTAGTGGTTTCCTCATTAGCAGGGAGGAGTTTCTACAACCAGATACACTACATCCATAACTAGCGGTTTCCTCATTAGCAGATATACTACATCCATAACTAGTGGTTTCCTCATTACCAGATATACTACGTCCATAACTAGTGGTTTCCTCATTAGCAGGTGTGGAGTTTCTGCAACCAGATATACTACATCCATAACTAGTGGTTTCCTCATAACCAGATATACTACATCCATAACTAGCGGTTTCCTCATTAGCAGAGATATACTACATCCATAACTAGTGGTTTCCTCATTAGCAGATATACTACATCCATAACTAGTGGTTTCCTCATTCCCAGATATACTACATCCATAACTAGCAGTTTCCTCATTACAAGATATACTACGTCCATAACTAGTGGTTTCCTCATTACCAGATATACTACATCCATAACTATCGGTTTCCTCATTAGCAGGGAGGAGTTTCTACAACCAGATATACTATATCCATAACTAGTGGTTTCCTCATTAGCAGATATACTACATCCATAACTAGCGGTTTCCTCATTACCAGATATACTACATCCATAACTAGTGGTTTCCTCATTACCAGATATACTACATCCATAACTAGTGGTTTGCTCATTAGCAGATATACTACATCCATAACTAGTGGTTTCCTCATTACCAGATATACTACATCCATAACTAGTGGTTTCCTCATTACCAGATATACTACATCCATAACTATCGGTTTCCTCATTAGCAGGGAGGAGTTTCTACAACCAGATACACTACATCCATAACTTGCGGTTTCCTCATTAGCAGATATACTACATCCATAACTATCGGTTTCCTCATTAGCAGGGAGGAGTTTCTACAACCAGATACACTACATCCATAACTAGCGGTTTCCTCATTAGCAGATATACTACATCCATAACTAGCGGTTTCCTCATTAGCAGATATACTACATCCATAACTAGTGGTTTCCTCATTAGTAGATATACTACATCCATAACTAGTGGTTTCCTCATTACCAGATATACTACATCCATAACTAGCGGTTTCCTCATTAGCAGATATACTACATCCATAACTAGTGGTTTCCTCATTACCAGATATACTACATCCATAACTAGTGGTTTCCTCATTACCAGATATACTACATCCATAACTAGTGGTTTCCTCATTACCAGATATACTACATCCATAACTAGTGGTTTCCTCATTACCAGATATACTACATCCATAACTAGCGGTTTCCTCATTAGCAGATATACTACATCCATAACTAGGTGGTTTCCTCATTACCAGATATACTACATCCATAACTAGTGGTTTCCTCATTACCAGATATACTACATCCATAACTAGCGGTTTCCTCTTTAGCAGATATACTACATCCATAACTATCGGTTTCCTCATTAGCAGGGAGGAGTTTCTACAACCAGATACACTACATCCATAACTAGCGGTTTCCTCATTACCAGATATACTACATCCATAACTAGCGGTTTCCTCATTACCAGATATACTACATCCATAACTAGTGGTTTCCTCATTACCAGATATACTACATCCATAACTAGTGGTTTCCTCATTACCAGATATACTACATCCATAACTAGTGGTTTCCTCATTACCAGATATACTACATCCATAACTAGCGGTTTCCTCATTAGCAGATATACTACATCCATAACTAGTGGTTTCCTCATTCCCAGATATACTACATCCATAACTAGTGGTTTCCTCATTACCAGATATACTACATCCATAACTAGTGGTTTCCTCATTACCAGATATACTACATCCATATCTAGCGGTTTCCTCATTAGCAGATATACTACATCCATAACTAGGTGGTTTCCTCATTAGCAGATATACTACATCCATAACTAGTGGTTTCCTCATTACCAGATATACTACATCCATAACTAGCGGTTTCCTCTTTAGCAGATATACTACATCCATAACTAGTGGTTTCCTCATTAGCAGGGAGGAGTTTCTACAACCAGATACACTACATCCATAACTAGCGGTTTCCTCATTAGCAGATATACTACATCCATAACTAGTGGTTTCCTCATTACCAGATATACTACATCCATAACTAGTGGTTTCCTCATTACCATATGTACTACATCCATAACTAGTGGTTTCCTCATGACCAGATATACTACATCCATAACTAGTGGTTTCCTCATTACCAGATATACTACATCCATAACTAGTGGTTTCCTCATTACCAGATATACTACATCCATAACTAGCGGTTTCCTCATTAGCAGATATACTACATCCATAACTAGGTGGTTTCCTCATTACCAGATATACTACATCCATAACTAGTGGTTTCCTCATTACCAGATATACTACATCCATAACTAGCGGTTTCCTCTTTAGCAGATATACTACATCCATAACTATCGGTTTCCTCATTAGCAGGGAGGAGTTTCTACAACCAGATACACTACATCCATAACTAGCGGTTTCCTCATTACCAGATATACTACATCCATAACTAGCGGTTTCCTCATTACCAGATATACTACATCCATAACTAGTGGTTTCCTCATTACCAGATATACTACATCCATAACTAGTGGTTTCCTCATTACCAGATATACTACATCCATAACTAGTGGTTTCCTCATTACCAGATATACTACATCCATAACTAGCGGTTTCCTCATTAGCAGATATACTACATCCATAACTAGTGGTTTCCTCATTCCCAGATATACTACATCCATAACTAGTGGTTTCCTCATTACCAGATATACTACATCCATAACTAGTGGTTTCCTCATTACCAGATATACTACATCCATATCTAGCGGTTTCCTCATTAGCAGATATACTACATCCATAACTAGGTGGTTTCCTCATTAGCAGATATACTACATCCATAACTAGTGGTTTCCTCATTACCAGATATACTACATCCATAACTAGCGGTTTCCTCTTTAGCAGATATACTACATCCATAACTAGTGGTTTCCTCATTAGCAGGGAGGAGTTTCTACAACCAGATACACTACATCCATAACTAGCGGTTTCCTCATTAGCAGATATACTACATCCATAACTAGTGGTTTCCTCATTACCAGATATACTACATCCATAACTAGTGGTTTCCTCATTACCATATGTACTACATCCATAACTAGTGGTTTCCTCATGACCAGATATACTACATCCATAACTAGTGGTTTCCTCATTAGCAGGGAGGCGTTACTACAACCAAATTGCATTTGCATCGCCCTCGTGCCGCAATTATATTAAACACAGAAAGGGTCCTATATTGGAGACCAAAAGTCGTCTGGCACACCGCTTACAGTTTCAACAACATGAATAACCTGTTAGGCTGGCTGGCCCGACACCGGTACACTTATGACAACATCCAGCTCAAGTGCAGGGCGCGAAATTCAAAAGATATTTTTTTTAAATATTTAACTTTCACACATTAACAAGTCCAATACAGCATATGAAAGGTACACATCTTGTGAATCAAGCCAACATGTCCGATTTTTAAAATGTTTTACAGGGAAGACAAAATATGTAAATCTATTAGCTAACCACGTTAGCAAAAGACACCACTTTTCTTACTCCATCAGTTTCTTACTCCATCACTAGCTATCACAAATTCGACCAAATAAAGAAATAAATAGCCACTAACCAAGAAAAAACTTCATCAGATGACAGTCTGATAACATATTTATTGTATAGCATATGTTTTGTTCGAAAAATTTGCATATTTCAGGTATAAATCATAGTTTACATTTCAGCTACAATCAGAAATTTTACCGAAAGCAGCCATAATATTTACAGACACCAACGTCAAATAGCTAATTACTCATCATAAAACATCTCTGAAAAATACATAGTGTGCAGCAATTGAAAGACAGGCATCTTGTGATTCCAGACAATATTTCCGATTTATTAAATGTTTTACAGCGAAAACAAAATGTAGCGCTATATTAGCGTAGCCACAATAGCCAGAAACACTTGGGCGCCCACGACCAGTTCACATGCACGACAGATATATGAAATAACATCATAAATTGGGTCTTACTTTTGCTGATCTTTCATCAGAATGTTGAACAAGGTGTCCTTTGTCCAGATGAGTCGTTGTTTGGATTCAGAATGGCAACTTTCCCTCTTCATTTAGCATGGGCACTAGCCGAGTGGCACGGATCTCTCCAACGTAAACACAGTCAGAGAACGGAACACGGCAAAACTCCAAACTATATTGAAAAAACATACATTACGATGATATGGTCACATGTATCAAATAAAATCCGAGCCGGAGATAGTTGTCGTCCATTACTGCAGCAAAACAGAAGGCAATCCCACTTCCAAGTCGCGCGCTTCAGAGTACCGGAAGTGGACGCTCACGTCAAAGAAATAGCTTTTATTCCACCTCAGACCAAGATAAACACAAAATTTCTTCTCTCACATCCTCTTGACACCCAGAGGAAGGCGTATGGAGTGTACGTAGACTCCTACGTGTCATGACCATGTATAGGCAGGAAGTTGAACAGAGCATATATTTCTGACATTCCACTTCCTGGTCAGGGAAAGTGCTGCCAAATGAGTTCTGTTTCACTCAGAGAAATAATTCCAACGGTTTTAGAAACTAGAGAGTGTTTTCTATCCAATAGTAATAATAATATCCATATTGTACGAGCAAGAATTGAGTACGAGGCCGTTTGAAATGGGCACGATTTCACTGGCTACTCAATACTTTCCCTTGCAGCCATAAGAAGTTTATAACTTATTTCAAGTCTACAAGCTTAGATGTTACTACTAATGTGAAAACAATACAAAATATGACTGTTCTTTCTCATTTTAAGACAAATGTCAAATAATCATTACATTCATTACAGACGTCAATTGTTGTACAACATCATGGCTACGCTGTTGGCATCACTTTTTACAGTGGATTTCTGCTGTTGTGGCCCTTTAACCATCTTTCTGACTTTGTTGTTCACACAGGAGAGAGACGGGACTACCGTGGGTCCTCTGGGGAGCCTCAACAACCTCATGATGCTGAAGAGGCAGAGAAGAGTCCCTCCAGATCAGAACACCTCAATAAACACCTGCAGAGATCCACAGGGAAGAGAACTCACTGCTGCTCTGACTGTGGGAAGAGATTCACCTCATCAGGCATTAAAATTCATCAGAGAATCCACACTGTAGAGAAACCATATAGCTGTACTCAATGTGGGAAGAGTTTTGATGCATCTAGTCATCTTATTGTACACCAAAAAACACACACAGGAAAGAAAATGTATCGCTGTGATCTATGTAGGAAGAGTTTTACTCAGCTAAGCAGCCTGATATCACACCAGAGAATCCACACAGGAGAGAAACCTTATAGCTGTACTCAATGTGGGAAGAGCTTTTTTACATCTAGCCATCTGAAAATACACCAGAGAACACACACAGGAGAGAAATCTTATAGCTGTACTCAATGTGGGAAGAGTTTTACTCATTCAAGCAGCCTGATATCACACCAGAGAAGACACACAGGAGAGAAACCTTATACCTGTACTCAATGTGGGAAGAGTTTTTTTTACATCTAGCCATCTGAAGATACACCAGAGAACACACACAGGAGAGAAATCGTATAGCTGTACTCAATGTTGGAAGAGTTTTACTACTTCTGGCAATCTGACTCTTCACCAGAGAACACACACAGGAGAGAAACCGTATAGCTGTACTCAATGTGAGAAGAGTTTTACTACATCTGGCAATCTGACTCTTCACAAGAGAACACACACAGGAGAAAAATCGTATTGCTGTAATCAGTGTGGGAAGAGTTTTACTCGGTCTAACAGCCTGGTACAACACCAGATAACACACACAGGAAAGACATCTCGAGATAATCTGATAAATGATCTCTGATTAAACATCAGAAAAAACATGAAGGAGATGTTTCATGATATCAATGAATTAATGTCACAATGTAGAATGTTAACACATTGTAGTAGGAGTTTTTTAATAATGTCACAATGTAGAACCCTAAACGTTTGCCCCCTATTCTATTGATTTCAACATGATATGGATATTAGCCTCGGGGACAATCCAGGCTCTTGAAATGGAAGAGTACTAATTATGTGATTTAACAAAAATCTACTAACAAAAAAAGAGTTGTGTGACACTTACCACGTTGGTGTCCCACTTGAATAAAAATGCAACACTTCAAAATGTAGCGAGCTGTTTTCTACAAATTGTCCTCTAACCAGTGATTCCCAGATTCCGTGTGGTTTTTGAGCTGTTAGTTTCAACAGGACGTGCAACCTCATCTCCCTCCTCTCAGCACAAATGATTTTAGCCTGGTATCGATGAGTGATGACAAATAAGTGTTGCGTTCCTTTGTTTAGCGACCCCTACATTTAAATGCATCACTCCAAAATGTAGCTGACTGTCTTCTGCAGGTTGTCCTTTAACCAGTGAGCTAAAAGATATCTCCCATTTCCATGTGTTTTTTTAGTTGTGTTAGTTTCAACAGCAAGTACAACCTGACTTCCCCCCTAATCGATATCAGTGATTTATTGCTACTTGTCAAAACAACAGCGTTTTTGGTGCTTGTGTCCATGGTGAGGACCACTTGGTTTCTGATTGTCTCAAGGTTGGGCAGTCAAAAATATTTGTGTTTTGTGTTTAGCCAGTGCGTTCCATTGATCACAAATTATTTTGACTTTCCGTATTAGAGAGGAGTTTTGTTTGGGCTCGTGAGTTTTAGGAAGACGAGAGTTCTAGAAGCGAGTGAGTTTTAGGTAGGGAAAAAATGTTTTTTTTCTTGTTTTTAATTGTTGACAGCCAGTAGACACCATTTTTATATTGGTGAAGCATTGTAGTTGATTATAATGAGAAATGGAAGTTGTTTTCTGTTGGTGGTGCGCATTCTCTTAATTAAGGTATTACAGTCTTTGGTTTTTCCATTTATGTTTTGAGGTTGGACTTTAGCGTGTATAGCTCGTTAGCACGTAGGGTGTCACCTCGTTAGTCAGTATGTGTTACACCTGTGCTGCCTTATCCATCTCGTTAGTGGTAAGGTGTTTCACCTGAGCTGGTCCAGGTTCTATTTAAGAGTGTCTGGGCCGATGCTCCAGTTGTCTTGATAGATGTGGAATGTCAACACCTTTAGTTGCTCCACTTTTTTGGTTTGCTTCCTGTCTTTAAGTTTGGTGTGGGTTTTTCTTTTGTTTGCCTCTTCTTGGGCAGATTTAGTGGGTCTCATGGTGGGTGTCTTTTAGGTCCCAGTTGTTGTTACTAGTCAATTTTCAGTGGACACCCCCATAGTGTCTATCAGAACCACTCCTAAAAAACAAGCTGATATTTTGGGTTGGATATTGCATCCTAATAATATTTTAATCAATGGCATTTCCTTTCAATGCTCATTAGTCTTTCAGTTGTTATTCTTCAGTTTTTTTATCTTATGTTTGTGTACTAAATATGTCTTTTTTTTCTGTTTATTTTCAGTGTTTTTTCCTGTGAAGCCATTGTGTTGCATCATGTCTGACATGTGCTGTATAAATAAAGCTTGATTTGAACATATTGCAAAACAAATGAACCCAATAACTGACCAATCAACAGACTCTTGCTAAACCAATGAATATACACTGCTCAAAAAAATAAAGGGAACACTTAAACAACACAATGTAACTCCAAGTCAATCACACTTCTATGAAATCAAACTGTCCACTTAGGAAGCAACACTGATTGACAATAAATTTCACATGCTGTTGTGCAAATGGAATAGACAAAAGGTGGAAATTATAGGCAATTAGCAAGACACCCCCAATAAAGGAGTGGTTCTGCAGGTGGTGACCACAGACCACTTCTCAGTTCCTATGCTTCCTGGCTGATGTTTTGGTCACTTTTGAATGCTGGCGGTGCTTTCACTCTAGTGGTAGCATGAGACGGAGTCTACAACCCACACAAGTGGCTCAGGTAGTGCAGCTCATCCAGGATGGCACATCAATGCGAGCTGTGGCAAGAAGGTTTGCTGTGTCTGTTAGCGTAGTGTCCAGAGCATGGAGGCGCTACCAGGAGACAGGCCAGTACATCAGGAGACGTGGAGGAGGCCGTAGGAGGGTAACAACCCAGCAGCAGGACCGCTACCTCCGCCTTTGTGCAAGGAGGAGCTCTGCCAGAGCCCTGCAAAATGACCTCCAGCAGGTCATGGACACGTTAAAACTGTGTTTTGACATTGCGCTATTCCAATTCAGCAAAATGTCATTGAAAAGACGTTGGAAATAAGACTATGCCCGACGTCCAATATATGTTCGGTTTTAGTTGTAGTTTTCGGGTTGTTTTTTCAATGACTTAATTTCAACATACTTGCAGCTTAAACACATGGACGCAGTATAATAAATTGGTCTATAATCAATTGTATTAACAATCTTACATCTTACATTTAGCATGTATAGCATCTTACATTTAGCACGTATATACATCTTACATTTAGCACGTATAGCTCGGTAGCACATAGGACGCACTGATTGGTGTCACCTCGTTAGTGTTACACCTGTGCTGGCTTGTCCATCTCGTTAGTGGGAAGGTGTTTCACCTGAGCTGGTCCAGGTTCTATTTAGGAGTGTCTGGCCCAGTGCTCCAGTTGTCTTGATAGATGTGGAGAGTCAACACCTTTAGTTGCTCCACCTTTTTGGTTTGCTTCCTGTCTTTAAGTTTGTTGTGGGTTTTTCTTTTGTTTGCCTCTTCTTGGGCAGATTTAGTGGGTCTCATGGTGGGTGACTTTTATGTCCCAGTTGTTGTTACTTGTCAACTTTCATTGGACACTGAGAGCAAAACTGCAAGATTATGTTGTAATACGTTTATTGCATCAAATGGTTGTTTTATGCAACAGAATAGAGGGTTCTTAGAACTATTGTGTCTGTGTGTTCTACTGAGGATGGGCTTCTGGGAGAAAACACTGACAGGAGATTTACAATGTCTTTTGGGTGATAAAACCTAAAGAGACCGCATTCCAGAGCATGAGTTAATGTTTCTGTTCTATATGGTACCAGGGAGAGATGACCCCAGGGCCAGACTCTGGTCTCTACACAAATACTACTGTTTTTACAGCAGATACTGTCTGCTGAGAATTATAGGTATCTTTCATACAAATCTTAATCTTGTGACCCGTTCTATACATCTATTGTTCGTCATGTAGGTTGAAAGGAGAGTATCTTGGCTATAAAAGACCTTTGTACTTTTGTCCTGTGGGTCGACCAGCCATCATTATCGTAGAGCACTCAATTGATTCACTTTATATGTGTACGTTGTATTGACCTGCTCCCTTATTAATAAGTGAATAAAGATTTAGTTTAAGAATAACTCTGACTTGTGTGATAAGTTTCTCTCCTCATTTGATATTAAAGAAGTTACCCACCACATTTGGCGATGGGGATGTGAATCTTCACTTGGTGACAGCTTCTGACGACCTGGGTAAATGACCTGGCTCCTGACGACGTGGGTAAATGACCTGGCTCCTGATGACCTGGCTCCTGACGACATGGGTAAATGACCTGGCTCCTGACGACCTGGGTAAATGACCTGGCTCCTGACGACCTGGGTAAATGACCTGGCTCCTGACGACCTGGGTAAATGACCTGGCTCCTGACGACCTGGGTAAATGGTGCACAAGGGATCGCTCAAACTTGGGATCTCAGGGAGACCACACTTTGGGAACGGAGCAGATGGACCCACCTTTGATCTGAGAGGCAGCGAGCCGAGTGGATACCACATCTCAAAAGTATTTTTTTTAAATTAAGAGGAAACTCGCAAAGTGGAGTTAAGCCTCGTAGGCTCTGGGTGTGTATTCCTGTGTGGAGGTGTAAACAGGGCCCTGTCAGGAGGCTCTGAGTGAGTATTCCTGTGTGGAGGTGTAAACAGGGCCCTGTCAGGAGGTTCTGAGTGTGTATTCCTGTGAGGAGGTGTAAACAGGGCCCAGTCAGGAGGCTCTGCGTGTGTGTTCCTGTGTGGAGTGGTAAACAGGGCCCAGTCAGGAGGCTCTGAGTGTGTATTCCTGTGAGGAGGTGTAAACAGGGCCCTGTCAGGAGGCTCTGAGGCTGAGTCAGCTATCTGTGTGAACTGGATGAAAACTAGAATCTGTGTTTACTAGTTAAGACCATTTATGATATAGTATAAGATAGTAAGGTGAACCTGTAATTGTTTTAAACCTGGAATTGTTTTATACCTGGAACCAATTTTAGAAGTATTGAAAGATGTAAATGTAAGAGTTGCATTATCCTAGGAACTAACCATGAGATAGAAATGTGAAAATATTCCTGCGGGTTAAAATATTGTTGAAAACAACTAATTGATTAGGTATGTTTGAGAATAGCATTGTGTGACTGTGATATGAGAGTTGTGTGAATATGGAAATGAGTCTTAATCTGACGTTTGGATAGTAACATATAGAAATATGCTTAATCAGATGATTGAAATTTGGATAATAAGCGAGATGATATTTTAGAAAGCAGCGGAAGGTCTATAGTTCCTGGGAGGCTTGATTTTGCCGTGGTCTCTGGGAGGTTAGAGAACTGTTGGGGATCCCATGGTCATTGTCCGGGAAAAAAAAGTTTATTTTTTGTTCTGCTGGGAGTATGTTTGGAGAGCTGCTTCGTAGCTATGGAAAGTCCTTGAAAAAGCAAATGGAATGGTTGTCGTGAGTACCTGAGAATTTCTTACGTTTTATATGGATTCTGTGATAATATGATGAATTGTATGTGTCTATAATCGATTACTAGAGATTTGATAAAGTAATACTGGGAATATAATTAGATACAATTTAAACAACCCATATGTAGACGAAGGTAGGTTTTGAGTTGGTATCTTTAATGGATAATTTGATAAAGATGAGGTTTAAGCATTATTAAACAGTCTACAAAGTCTGAGTTGTTTCAGAAACTGATGGGAGTGTCTACTTTAGGGTAAGTTACCCTAACGATGTAACTATAAAACTTCCGGCTACTACAATTGAAATAAAACTGCCCTTAAGGCCTGTGGGGGGAGTTCTTCCCAGTATGAGAGGAGTTGCTAGATTTATTGAATAAACCCTTTTCCATAAAGTTAGAGAGAACCAAGGTGGCTGACTAGCTGTTGATGTTGAAGAATCGTCCCGTCCACTAGATTAAACGTCACAGTGGCAGAATCACCTGAAAGACGCACATCGCTATCTGCTGACTGGAGTTGGTATCGCAGTTGAGAAAACACTCAAAAGCGACTGCCCCTAAAAACCAACGACTCCCTTTGAAAACGGGCGATGTGGCATCAAACATTTATTATAGTGTAAAAATGTACTACAAAGTGTAGCTAAATACAATAAATCCTGTTTGGGATAGAGGACGCTGTTTTCACTTTGGGAAAAAATTGTGCCCAATTTAAACGGCCTCGTACTCTATTCTTGCTCGTACAATATGCATATTATTATTACTATTGGATAGAAAACACTCTCAAGTTTCTAAAACCGTTTGAATTATATCTGTGAGTAAAACAGAACTCATTTTGCAGCAAACTTCCTGTCAGAAAGTGAAAAATCTGAAATCGAGGCTCTGTTCCAGGGCCTCCCTATTCATTTGCTTGAAATCTATGGATATACATGCACTTCATACGCCTTCCACTAGATGTCAATAGGCAGTGAGAGGTGGAATGGGGTGTCTAGCTTTATCTGAGGTCAAAAGAGAGCTCTTGGAATGACATGACCCCAATTTCCTTTGTTCAGCAAGGCGCGGGAAGGAACTCTGGATTGCCTTCTGAAAAGCTTTCGTTATAGACGGCTAATATCTCCGGCTTTGATTTTATTTGATAAATGTGATAATATCATCGTAAAGTATGTTTTTTCAATATAGTTTTATCAGATTATTGAAAGTTTATCGGGAGTTTTGGCGTGTTCCGTTCTCTGCGTTTGGTGACGATGGACAGCTTCGCGCCACTTGGCTAGCTTTGGTTGCTAATTCGACAGACGAAGAGGACATTCTAAATCCAAACAACGATTATTCTGGACAAAGAACCCCTTGTACAAGATTCTGATGGAAGCTCAGCAAAAGTAGGACTCATTTATGATGTTATTTCGTATTTCTGTCGAAAATGTTTAGTATTATTTTCCGCCCTGATTTTGGGCGCTGTCTCGCTATAACGTAAGCTGTATGTCGTACTAAAGTTATTTTTAGAATTCTAACACGGCGATTGCATTAAGAACTAGTGTATCTATCATTTGCTGTACACCATGTATTTTTTAGTAAAGTTTATGATGAGTTATTTGGTCAGAATAGGTGAGTGTCAGAAATATATCTGGAGATTCTGGAAAAAAGTTGCTACGTTTTCACAATGTATAACCACGGATTTCAGCTCTAAATATGCACATTTTCGAACAAAACATAAGTGTATTGTATAACCTGATGTTATAGGACTGTCATCTGATGAAGCTTGTCAAGGTTAGTGAAAAATTATATATCTTTTGCTGTTTTTTTGCGATCGCTAACTTTTGCTGCTGATAAATGGGTTGTGTTTTTGGCTATTGTGGTAAGCTAATATAATGCTATATTGTGTTTTCGCTGTAAAACACTTAAAAAATCTGAAATATTGGCTGGATTCACAAGATGTTTGTCTTTCATTTGCTGAACACCATGTATTTTTCATAAATGTTTTATGATGAGTATTTAGTTATTTCACGTTGGTCTCTGTAATTGTTCTAGCTGCTTCGGTGCTATTTATTATATATAGATATATATATATAGATATATATAGATATATATACAGACTGTTATATATATAGATATATAGACATAGATTTATTATATAACATGTTATAAGACTGTCATCTGATGAAGTTGTTTCTTGGTTAGTTTGGTTGGTTCTTGGTTAGTTTGGTTGGTTTTGTGCAAGCTACCTGTGCTGTGAAAGAAATGTCTGTGCTTTTTTGTATTTGGTGGTGAGCTAACATAAATATACGTGGTGTTTTCGCTGTAAAACATTTTAAAAATCCGACATGTTGGCTGGATTCAGAAGATGTTTATCTTTCATTTGCTGTATTGGACTTGTTAATGTGTGAAAGTTAAATATTTCAAAAAAATATGTTTTGAATTTCGCGCGCTGCCTTTTCAGTGGAATGTGGGCGGTGGAATCCTGTCCTAGACAGGATAACTTTGGTCATACCCACTCAGCCCGTGACGTTGAATTACGGGCGATATCAGGTCTGTCTGTTGTGGCCGCTATTTCTCCCCAAAATAGTCATCCCAAATTGGGCTGTGTATAACTATGTAAATGTCTCTCGGACAAGGTGACTTTTATCCATATACACTCTAAAAGTAGAGGTTCCTGGATTATCCTTTAGGGGTTCTTCAAATTGAAACTGTGGGGGAACCCCTAAAAGTTATTTGAAGAACGTTTTGTGGGAACCCCTATAAGTTCTTTGAAGAACCCTTTATCATGGTTCCTCAAAAAACCTTTTGGGGTTCATTTTTTAAACTCTGTGTCCACCCTCCCTCCATTATAAAGACATATTTAAATAATAATATTGACAATATTGATTTAAATAATTCATTGTTTATTTAGTGGCACCACAAATGTGAATTAATATTTACAAAACAATTGACCAAACAAAACACGTTACAAAATTGCAACATTTCTGCAGACATGTCAGACCATAATAAATAATACATTTACTTTGTATAGTGCTTTTCATGACATTTAAAAAATATATACAAATAATGATGTACAATAAAAACAACATACATTAAAAATGAATCATTGGTAAACTAACAATATTGTAGACTTGATGCTAAATACAGATTTTTCAGCTTTAGTGTGTATATTGTATCCACATAGTTATGGTAGGAAGTTTGCCATCTTTATTTCCGGCCCTGGTAACTTCACCCCAACTTCTCTTATCCCCAGAACGCAGTAACTTATGTGTTTTTCTGACATTTTGGGGAAATTTAAGGGAAAATAAAAAATACAGCCCTAGCAGAGCCCCAACTCCCGTGGGGACGTCCTCGAGGGCGTGGATGTTCTCCCCATCAAAGGCCAGTGGGATTTCACTCTCATGGTGAAATGGATTTCCGCTGATGTGCAGTAAAGGAGTGAAGAGCGGTGAAATCTGTGTCAACAAAAGTAAGAAAAGATTATTACACATAAAATTAACAAAGAACATAACAAATGTTCAGCTGTAGTTTTATATAAGCATGTACACCTATGTTTATGAAGAAACAGATGATTGGTGCATAGGCATACCTTGTCACGGACATAGAGGCCACTCGGGTCCTCATTGAAGAGGTAGGGCAAGAGCAGAATCGCTGCTGTGGTCTCCAGTCCCAGTAAAGTAAAGCAATGATCTTACTACACTTGATCATTTTATTACAAAATACATTAGAGAAAGGGAAGGAATAAGAGCAAATCCCTCTTCTGTATTGTCCTTCAGGGACTGTCAAAATAGCAGGATGATGTCCTCACCCCTGCCTCGCCTCTCTACCTCTGCTAGTCCTTGAATTCTCTTTTTGTCTATATCCATTCCATGGACTTGATTCATTTCTGACAAGACCTGAAAAGATCATTTGTACACATTTGTATGCTAATAGATTTCAGTTTGTATTGACTGCTATGTAGGTTAAATGTACACTTCAAATGCAGCTGTCCTACAACAGATCTGTACCTTCTTGATCCCAATTGCATTGTGTCCATGTTCTGTCCTATAAGAATTTCAAAGGAAGAGAAAATGTGTCAAAGAATAGTCTTACAAGCATTAAAACATATATATATATTAAATAAATATTGAAAGATAAATGGCATCGACATACAATGTAATGGAAAATAGAAGAACGTATTGGAGAAAGCACTAGCCAATACAGTACTGCCATACAATTACAGTACTGCCATACAGGCCTAATATCACATTTCAAGATATCTTTGTACACAAATTGTTCAATATTTCATCAGACTGACTTGAAAGATTATACGCAACATTTTGCTGCATGGCAATACTGTGTTTGGATTCTGAAGTGCATTTATACAAAAGAGGTAGTCTAGACACTGTATTAATACCATTATGCATTTGAATCCCATCTACAGCTACCATCTAAGCTATTAATTTCCCTCCACAAGGGGGCGTACATGTAACGTTTCCAAAATGGGATAGTATTGTCCATGTAACGTTTCCAAAATGAGATAGTATTGTACATGTTACGTTTCCAAAATGGGATAGTATTGTCCATGTAACGTTTCCAAAATGGGATATTATTGTCCATGTAACGTTTCCAAAATGGGATAGTATTGTCCATGTAACGTCTCCAAAATGGGATAGTATTGTCCATGTAACGTTTCCAAAATGCGATAGTATTGTCCATGTAACGTTTCCAAAATGGGATAGTATTGTACATGTAACGTCTCCAAAATGGGATAGTATTGTCCATGTAACGTTTCCAAAATGGGATAGTATTGTCCATGTAACGTTATGCCCCCTTGTGAGTTAATAGTATTGTATGCTGTAGCAGGCTATATAAAGAGGAAGCCCTCCATTGACGATTCAGTTCGTTGTAACATCTCGTCTGGACAGGTCACTGTCCTTAGTTAGTTAGTTAGTTAACGAAACTAAAGTTAGCTAGTTCATTCTCACAAAAGTGAGAACTGCTCTATATTGGAAACTTACGTTAATGAGTGTAAAGCCATGTTGGCTTTATGGAAACGATATACAATATATGGGAAAGAATATAGTTGAGGGAAATAATCCAAACCTAGTTGTGCCTAGTTAGGACATAACGTTATCTAGCTAGATAACGGTACTGTACTGTAGCTCATACAACGCCGACGGTTAAACCCGGCTTTATAATATTTACGGTAATTAACTATAGTAACGTTATGGAAGCTATTCACAGAAAACCATCATTGTCTTCGTTATTCATTATTAGTATGTTATATTATTATTATAAATTGTTTCGAGACGTATTCAGAGCCAAACATCAACCCAACTTAACCTTTTTAACTTGTTTTCGCATCCAAACTTGTCGCCATCGTTTTCAGTTGTAATTGCGAAGTTCCCGGAAGAAGTCCAGCAACAACGGAGGTTCCTCGATGAACCCACCTTCTAACAAGTTATTTGAAGAACCTTTTGGGGCTGTTTTTCATTGACCAAGAACCGTACGGTTCTTAGGGGATCTGAGAACAATTCCAGTTGAACCCTTCAGTTTTAGAGTGTAGTCGCTCTATTTACTCTCAGATTCAAAACATGATGATTAGCATCAACGATCAAGTCAGCTGCTGCTGCTCCAATACAATATGAGGTGAGACGGTGAACTGACGTTGAACCGGGCAGTCAGCTGCTGCTGCTCCAATACAGTTTGAGGTGAGACGGTGAACTGACGTTGAACCGGGCAGTCAGCTGCTGCTGCTCCAATAGAGTATGAGGTGAGACGGTGAACTGACGTTGAACCGGGCAGTCAGCTGCTGCTGCTCCAATACAGTATGAGGTGAGACGGTGAACTGACATTGAACCGGGCAGTCAGCTGCTGCTGCTCCAATACAGTATGAGGTGAGACGGTGAACTGACGTTCAACCGGGCAGTCAGCTGCTGCTGCTCCAATACAGTATGAGGTGAGACGGTGAACTGACGTTGAACCGGGCAGTCAGCTGCTGCTGCTCCAATACAGTATGAGGTGAGACGGTGAACCGGGCAGTCAGCTGCTGCTGCTCCAATACAGTATGAGGTGAGATGGTGAACTGATGTTGAATCATAATGATTAAGTTAATTAAAATGAATTAGTGAAACTGTTAAAAAATACTATATGGCATATTAAATATATTACTCTATTGTTATCATATAGAAACGTCATGGAATATTGTACATCATATTAGCATCAACATACATTATTGTTTCATTCAATTTCACATAATAAGGATATTTCATATTTTCAAGTTCAGAAGTCAGAACCCATCACCTGCTATGTAAAAGAGACAGAAGAATGCACAATGGTCAATGCTATCCGGGATCCTTGGGACATCCCTACCCTAAACCCTAACCTTAACCATTTTAAATGTCAACTTTAATGGGCTAGGGACGTCCCAAGGATGTATCTCTACCTGAAAATACATGATCTAAGTGATTGATAGTTGGTATTCAGCAGTCATAAAGCCTAATTTACTTTAATGAACTACTAAAATAGTGATTTTGTCAGACAGCAGCTCTACACTTTATTGACTGACTGATCCATTCATCCTTCCATCCCTCCACAGCCTTCCTCTCCTCTGAATACCCAGTGAGGGTGGAGCTCAGTCAGGGAGCTGTTGAGGGACTGGTTAGGAAGAACACTTCTACAGAGAGGTGAGAGTCCCCTTAGCGGTTCACCACTTAAGCAAAATGGAATATGTTCCATCTATGTTAATTTACATTAGTGCAAATTGTCAACTAATATTAGTGTAATTTCTCACCCCTTTTGGCCGTATGAAAGTGAATTTCCCCTCAGGGCACACACATTTGTTCTTTGTTATTACCCGAGCCACTGCCTGTTCAGTCCGCTATCATCCAGAAGGCGAGGTCAGTACAGGTGCATCAAAGCTGGGACCGAGAGACAGAAGCTGTTTTTCAATCTCAAGGCCATCAGACTGTTAAATAGCCATCACTAACACAGAGAAGCTGCTGCCTACATACACAGACTTGAAATCATTGGCCACTTTTAAGGAATGGAACACTAGTCACTTGAATAATATTTAGACATCTGGCATTACTCATCTCATATCTATATACTGTATTCTATCCTACTGTATCTTAGTCTATGTATATACTGTATTCTATCCTATTCTACGTATTACTCATCTCATGTATATACTGTATTCTATCCTATTCTACTGTATCTTAGTCTATGTATTACTCATCTCATATGTATATACTGTATTCTATCCTAGTCTATGTATTACTCATCTCATATGTATATACTGTATCCTATTCTATTGTATTTTAGTCTATGTATTACTCATCTCATATGTATATACTGTATTCTATTCATTAACAAATACTAAAAGGGACCAAGAGTCTGTTGATTGGTCAGTCAATGGGTTCATTTGTTGAAATCAAATCAAGCTTTATTTATACAGCACATTTCAGACATGGATGCAACACAATGGCTTCACAGGAATAAACAAATTAAATATTTAGTACACAACAAACAGAAGACTAACAACTGAAAGACTAATGAGCACCCTAAGGAAATGCCATTGATTAAAATATTAATTGGATGCAATATCCATCCCAAAAATCAAGCTATTTTTTTTAGGAGGGGCTCTGTAGAGACCAGGGTCTGGCCCTGGGGTCATCTCTCCCTGGTGCCATATAGAACAGAAACATTAACTCATGCTCTGGAATGCAGTCTCATCACCCAAAAGACATTGTAAATCTCCTGTCAGTGTTATCTCCCAGAGGCCCATCCTCAGTAGAACACACAGACACAATAGTTCTAAGAACCCTCTATTCTGTTGCATAAAACAACCATTTGATGCAACAAAACTATTTTAACATAATCTTGCAATTTTGCTCTCAGTGTCCACTGAAAGTTGACTAGTAACAACAACTGGGACCTAAAAGACACCCACCATGAGACCCACTAAATCTGCCCAAGAAGAGGCAAACAAAAGAAAAACCCACAACAAACTTAAAGACAGGAAGCAAACCAAAAAGGTGGAGCAACTAAAGGTGTTGACTCTCCACATCTATCAAGACAACTGGAGCACTGGGCCAGACACTCTTTTTTATTTTTTATTTTACCCCCTTTTCTCCCCAATTTTCGTGGTATCCAATTGCTAGTAATTACTATCTTGTCTCATCGCTACAACACCCGTACGGGCTCGGGAGAGACGAAGGTCGAAAGCCATGCGTCCTCCGAAACACAACCCAATCAAGCCGCACTGCTTCTTAACACAGTGCGCCTCCAACCCGGAAGCCAGCTGCACCAATGTGTCGGAGGAAACACCGTGCACCTGGCTCCCTTGGTTAGCGCGCACTGCGCCCGGCCCGCCACAGGAGTCAAGGATATCCCTACCGGCCAAACCCTCCCTAACCCGGACGACGCGGCCGGATGCGACAGAGCCTGGGCGCGAACCCAGAGCCCTAGACCAGGAGGCCTGGCCAGACACTCTTAAATAGAACCTGGACCAGGTGAAACACCTTCCCACTAACGAGATGGACAAGCCAGCACAGGTGTAACACATACTGACTAACGAGGTGACATCAATCGATTCGCCCTACGTGCTAACGAGCTAGACGTGCTAAAGTCCAACCTCAAAACATAAATGGATAAACCAAAGCCTGTAACAACTTCCCTCTTAAGACAACAAATATATCCTATATTTTTGTTGGACATGTTTGCTCACCACCAACAGAAACCAACTTCCATTTCACATTATAATCTACTACAATGCTTCACCTTCACCAATATAAACATGGTGTCAACTTGCTGTCAACAAGAAAAAACACATTTCTAAATAATAATATACAATCGTATTATTTTTTTTACTCCTTTTTCTCTCTATAGAATCTTAAAACTCACTAGCTTCTAGAACTCTCATCTCCCCAAAACTCACTAGCTTCTAGAACTCACAAGCTTCTAGAACTCTCGTCTTTCTCAAACTCACTAGCTTCTAGAACTCTCGTCCCCTTGGAACGAGCCCAAACAAAACTCATCTCCAATACAGAAAAACGCACTGGCTAAACGCAAAACACAAAACTTTTTGACTGCCCACCCTTGAGACAATCAGCAAGTTTTCCTTAAAACGGACATGTCTGGTTTCAAGAGGAAACTCCTGCAATCTCCATAGTAACTTTCCACCTCACTGCGGAGCTTCTCTCTCTTTTCAGGGTTCACTCGATAGGCATGTTGTTGGATCGGGACACAGTCCCCAATGTCATGCTCTGGTACATTTGGGTTGGCACATCTGAGAATTAACCCTGATATTCTAAAAGAAGGGCAACGACGTCAATATAATTATACCTGAAAATTAAGAGGGAGATGAGGTTGCACGTCCTGTTTAAACTAACAGCTCAAAAACCACACGGAATCTGGGAGTAATGGGTACATCACTGGTTAGAGGACAATTTGTCGAAAACAGCTAGCTACATTTTGATTTAAGTGGGTCGCCAACGTGGTAAACAGCGTAACACAACTCTTTTTTGTTAAATCTCATAAATAGTACTCTTCCATTTCAGAGCCTGGATTTTTCCCCTGAGGCGAATATCCATATCATGTTGAAATCAATTGATAAGGGGGCAAACGTTTAGGCTTCTACATTGTGACTATTAAAATACTCCTAATACAATGTTAAAACATTCCAAATTGTGACATTAATTCATTGAAATCATGAAACAACTCCTTCATGTATGTATTTTCTAATATTTGATCAGAGATCTTTTATCAGATTATCTCTGGTCACAGCTATGAGATTTCTCTCCTGTGTGTGTTCTCTGGTGTACTGTCAGATGGCCAGATTGACCAAAACGTTTCCCACATTGACCACAGATATAGAGTTTCGCTCCTGTGTGTATTCTCTGGTGTAGATTAAGATTGCAAGAGGCAGCAAAACTCTTCCCACATTGACCACAGCTATAAGGGTTCTCTCCTGTGTGTGTTCTCTGGTGTAGAGTCAGATTGCTAGATGCAGCAAAACTCTTCCCACATTGACCACGGCTATATGGGTTCTCTCCTGTGTGTGTTCTCTGGTGTAGAGTAAGATTGCAAGATGCAGCAAAACTCTTCCCACATTGACCACAGCTATAATTATTTCTATCCTGTGTGTGTTCTCTGGTGTTGAGTCAGCTGGCCTGATTGAACAAAACTCTTCCCACATTGACCACAGCTATAATGTTTCTCTCCTGTGTGTGTTCTCAGGTGTAGAGTCAGAGAGCTAGATGTAGTAAAACTATTCCCACATTGATCACAGCTATAAGATTTCTCTCCTGTGTGTGTTCTCTGGTGTAGAGTCAGAGAGCCATATGTAGCAAATCTCTTCCCACATTGATCACAGCTATAAGGTTTCTCTCCTGTGTGTGTTCTCTGGTGTAGAGTCAGAGAGCCATATGTAGCAAATCTCTTCCCACATTGATCACAGCTATAAGGTTTCTCTCCTGTGTGTGTTCTCTGATGTAGAGTCAGAGAGCTAGATGTAGTAAAACTCTTCCCACATTGATCACAGCTATAAGGTTTCTCTCCTGTGTGTGTTCTCTGGTGTTGAGTCAGCTGGCCAGATTGAACAAAACTCTTCCCACATTGACCACAGCTATAAGGTTTCTCTCCTGTGTGGATTCTCTGATGTATTTTAATGCCTGATGATGAGGTGAATCTCTTCCCACAATCAGAGCAGCAGTGAGTTCTCTTCCCTGTGGATCTCTGTGATCTCGGTGTTTCTTGAGGTGTTCTAATGTGGAGAGACTCTTCTCTGCCTTGTCAGCATCATGAGGTTGTTGAGGCTCCCCAGAGGATCCACGATAGTCCCGTCTCTCTCCTGTGTGAACAACAAAGTCAGACAGATGATTAAAGGCCCACAACAGCGGAAATCCACTGTAAAAGGTGATGCCAACATAGCCATGATGTTATACAACAATTGACGTCTGTAATGAATGTTACAATTATTTGACAATTGTCTTAAAATGAGCAAGAATACTCATATTTTGTCATGTTTTCACATTAGTAGTGAACTCGATGATTGTAGACTAGAAATAAGTTATTCATGTGGTTGAAACTCTAAGCAGTGTGCCAGACGACTTTTGGTCTCCAATATAGGCCCCTTTCTGTGTTTAATAAAATTGCTGCATGAGGGCGATGCACATGCAATTTAGTTTTAGAAACTCCTCCCCACTAATGTATATCTGGTAATGAGGAAACCACTAGTTATGGATGTAGTATATCTGCCTGGAGCAAAAATGGTGAGCAAAGATTTTAGTTTTTCACAATGTATTCTGAATATTACAGCTCACTATCTATTCTGAATGTGAATGGGGGAAACCCTCTATTTACAGGTTGCTTATGAGTACATTTCACACTACTTTGGATTATAATTGTAAAGGCTCGTTTGAATGTCCTGCATAATATAATGTTTGTGTCATCATTGCAAATCAACCACTTTGTACTTAAAAAACACCAACCAGTAAAATGCTCTTTGGCTAGCTTTTCCATCAGCCTGACAATGAGGGTTTGTACACGGTTTGCCAAATTGGCCCATAACTTCACCTAACAATAACATAGACCTACTGTAGGACTCATAACTTCACCTAACAATATAGGAAAATAGCTCTGTGTGTTGTACAATAGCCTATCCATCAAGGAACAGTTCTCTACACATTATGACCAAAGTAGGGATGTTGGATCCAACGTGGAGCACGGCATAACGGTCTTAACCAGAGTAATGAATGAAGAAGCACTTTGGTTGTTGTTGCATGTTGTGATGTTTGCCATTTGACTGGCATTCAGAAAATTATTTCCTGGATCAGCTGATGATAGTTGAACATGTGACTGTAACTAAACAGCTACAGTATTAAGAATTATGTGTAATTATTGAAAAACCACATTAATGACAGTATCCATTCGGGTGTTGTCCAGAAAGTTACGATTTTATTTTTTATTTCACCTTTATTTAACCAGGTGGCCAGTCGAGAACAAGTTCTCATTTACAACTGCGACCTGGCCAAGATGAAGCAAAGCAGTGCGACAAAAAAACAATAGAGTTACACGTGGGATAAACAAACGTACAGTCAATAACACAATAGAAAAATCTATATACAGTGTGTGCAAATGGAGTACGGAGGAAAGGCAATAAATAGGCCATAGTAGCAAAGTAATTACAATTTAGCAAATTAACACTGGAGTGATAGATGTGCAGATGATGATGAGCAAGTAGAAATACTGGTGTGCAAAAGAGCAAAAAAAGTAAATAAAAACATGGGGGCGAGGTAGGCAGTTGGATGGGCTATTTACAGATGGGCTGTGTACAGCTGCAGCGATCGGTAAGCTGCTCAGATAGCTGATGCTTAAAGTTAGTGAGGGAGATATAAGTCTCCAACTTCAGCGATTTTTGCAATTCGTTCCAGTCATTGGCAGCAGAGAACTGGAAGGAAAGGCGGCCAAAGAGGTGTTGGCTTTGGGGATGACCAGTGAGATATACCTGCTGGAGCGCGTGCTATGGGTGGGTGTTGCTATGGTGACCAGTGATATGAGTTAAGGCGGAGCTTTACATAGCAAAGACTTATAGATGATCTGGAGCCAGTGGGTTTGGCGACGAATATGTAGCGAGGGCCAGCCGACGAGAGCATACAGGTCGCAGTGGTGGGTGGTATATGAGGCTTTGGTGACAAAACGGATGGCACTGTGATAGACTGCATCCAGTTTGCTGAGTAGAGAGTTGGAGGCTATTTTGTAAATGATATCGCCGAAGTCAAGGATCGGTAGGATAGTCAGTTTTACGAGGGTATGTTTGGCAGCGTGAGTGAAGGAAGCTTTGTTGCGAAATAGGAAGCCGATTCTAGATTTAATTTTGGATTGGAGATGCTTAATATGAGTCTGGAAGGAGAGTTAACAGTCTAACCAGACACTTAGGTATTTGTAGTTGTCCACATATTCTAAGTCAGAACCGTCCAGAGTAGTGATGCTAGTCGGGCGGGCAGCGATCGGTTGAAGAGCATGCATTTAGTTTTACTAGCGTTTAAGAGCAGTTGGAGGCCACAGAAGGAGTGTTGTATGGCATTGAAGCTCGTTTGGAGGATTGTTAACACAGTGTCCAAAGAAGGGCCAGATGTATACAGAATGGTGTCATCTGCGTAGAGGTGGATCAAGGAATCACCCGCAGCAAGAGCGACATCGTTGATATATACAGAGAAAAGAGTCGGCCTGAGAATTGAACCCTGTGGTAACCCCATAGAGACTGCCAGAGGTCCGGACAACAGGCCAGGTTGATGAAGACGGCTGCACAGTACTGTCTTTTATCGATGGCGGTTATGATATCGTTTAGTACCTTGAGCGTGGATGAGGTGCACCCGTGACCAGCTCGGAAACCGGATTGCACAGCGGAGAAGGTACGGTGGGATTCGAAATGGACAGTGATCTGTTTGTTAACTTGGCTTTCGAAGACTTTAGAACGGCAGGACAGGATGGATATAGGTTTGTAACAGTTTGGGTCTAGAGTATCACCCCCTTTGAAGAGGGGGATGACTGTGGAAGCTTTCCAATCTTTAGGAATCTCGGACGATTCGAAAGAGAGGTTGAACAGACTAGTAATAGGGGTTGCAACAATGGTGGCGGATAATTTTAGAAAGAGGGTCCAGATTGTCTAGCCCAGTTGATTTGTACGGGTCCAGGTTTTGCAACTCTTTCAGAACATCAGCTATCTGGATTTGGGTGAAGGAGAAGCTGGGGAGGCTTGGGCAAGTAGCTGCGGGGGGTGTGGAGCTGTTGGCCCGGGGTTGGGGTAGCCAGGAGGAAAGCATGGCCAGCCTTAGAGAAATGCTTATTGAAATTCTCGATTATAGTGGATTTATCGGTGGTGACAGTGTTTCCTAGCCTCAGTGCAGTGGGCAGCTGGGAGGAGGTGCTCTTATTCTCCATGGACTTTACAGTGTCCCAAAACTTTTTGGAGTTAGAGCTACAGGATGCAAATTTCTGTTTGAAAAAGCTAGCCTTTGCTTTCCTAACTGACTGTGTGTAATGGTTCCTGACTTCTCTGAAAAGTTGCATATCGCGGGGACTATTCGACGCTAGTGCAGTATGCCACAGGATGTATTTGTGCTGGTCGAGAGCAGTCAGGTCTGGAGTGAACCAAGGGCTATATCTGTTCTTAGTTCTACATTTTTTGAAGGGGCATGCTTATTTAAAGTGGTGAGGAAATTACTTTTAAAGAACAACCAGGCATCCTCTACTGATGGGATGAGGTCAATATCCTTCCAGGATACCCGGGCCAGGTCGATTAGAAAGGCCTACTGGCAGAAGTGTTTTAGGGAGCGTTTGACAGTGATGAGGGGTGGTCGTTTGACCGCGGACCCATAACGGATGCAGACAATGAGGCAGTGATCGCTGAGATCCTGATTGAAAACAGCAGAGGTGTATTTGGAGGGCAAGTTGGTCAGGATAATATCTATGAGGGTGCCCATGTTTACAGATTTACCTGGTTGTACCTGGTGGATTCCTTGATAATTTGTGTGAGATTGAGGGCATCTAGCTTGGATTGTAGGATGGCCGGGGTGTTAAAGATAGTTATAGATATCCCAGTTTAGGTCACCTAACAGAACGAACTCTGAAGATAGATGGGGTGTAACGGCTGTCTAATGCCTCCTCCTTGGATGAGGAGGAGGAGTAAGGGTCGGACCAAAACGCAGCGTTGTATGCAGACATAATGGATATTTATTAAAGAAAGACGAAACACGAAAACTCTTACACAAACTACAAAACAACAAACGACGTAGACAGACCTGAACTTGAGAACTTACATATAGACACGAAGAACGCACGAACAGGAAAGACTAGCCAAACGAACGAACAAACGAAACAGTCCCAGGTGGTGCAACAGACACAGACACAGGAACAATCACCCACAAACAAACAGTGAGAACAGTCTACCTTAATATGGTTCTCAATCAGAGGAAACGTCAAACACCTGCCTCTAATTGAGAACCATATCAGGCAACACATTTAACCCCACATAGAAACACATAACATAGACTACCCACCCAGCTCACGTCCTGACCAACTAAACAAAGTTAAACAAAGGAAAAATAAGGTCAGGAACGTGACATGGGGGGCAATCGATTCACATATGGTGTCCAGGGCACAGCTTGGAGCTGAGGGGGGTCTGTAACAGGTGGCAACAGTGAGAGACTTATTTCTGGAGAGATGAATTAAAAAAATTAGAAGCTCGAACTGTTTGGGCATAGACCTGGAAAGTATGACAGAACTATGCAGGCCATCTCTGCAGTAGATTGCAACTCCTCCCCCTTTGGCAGTTCTATCTTGACGGGTTGTAGTTGGGGATGGAAATGTCAGAATTTTTGGTGGCCTTCCGAATCCAGGATTCAGACACGGCAAGGACATCAAGGTTGCTAAAGCAGTGAGTAAAACAAATTTAGGGAGGAGGCTTCTGATGTTAACATGCATGAAACCAAGGATTTTATGGTTACAGAAGTCAACAAATGAGAGCGCCTGGGGACACATAGGGCCTGGGTTAACCTCTACATCACCAGAGGAACAGAGGAGTAGGATGAGGGTACGGCTATCAGAACTGGTCGTCTAGTGCGTTGTGAACGGAGAATAAAAGGAGCAGATTTCTGGGCGTGGTAGGATATTTTCAAGGCATAATGTACAGACAGGGGTATAGTAGGGTGTGGGTACAGTGTATGTAAACCTAGGCATTGAGTGACAATAAGAGAGGTTGCATCTCTGGAGGCACTAGTTATGATAGGTGAGGTCACCGCATGTGTGGGAGGTGGCACAAAAGAGCTCTCTGAGGCATGTTGAGTGGGACTAGGGGCTCTGCAGTAAAATAAAACAATGATAACTACCCTAAACAGTATACAAGGCATATTTACATTAGAGGGAGACATAAAGTGAGGCATAACGCAATCACAGGTGTTGATTGGGAGAGCTAGCTAAGACAACAACGGGTAAGACAACAACAGTTAATCAGCTAAGACAACAACAACTGGTAAAATGGCGATGAATGGGCAGAGAGGGTCAGTTAACTACACACAGGGCCTGAGTTCGAGGCTGGGGCCGACAGATAAACAAAACAAACAAAATGGAGAACCGTGATTAATGAACAGTCCAGCAGGCATCAGCCATGTAGTCAAGTGATCATAGGCTCCAGTGAACAGCAATATATGAAACAGGGAAGCCGATATGGTAGTCGTTACTACGCTGGCAGGGAGATGCCAATGACGCTAGTGTGACGTAAAATATATATTATAATGTTCAGACAAAAAGTTAGTGTAGGAAGCATAAGTTTTTACTCACCAGTGAAACAACACAGTGTGGTTAAATGCTTAATAGTAACTTAGTTGTAGTCACGATCTGGTTCTCTATAAGCACAACCAGTTATGTTTTTGAATTATCACATATGTGTTAATTTATTTCGGGATTCTGGGTAATCCACAGCAGATTTATGGAGAATTGCTGTGGGTGTGTTGACTATAATAGTATTATAGTATACTATAATAGTATACTATTATAGTATACTTTTACATCGTACATTAGCAATTTATGTTTTAGTAACTACTGTTGTTGGTTTGGCGTCAAATAAGCCTCTTTATATGTTATTTGCCGAATCTCAGTTTTCCATGTGGGTTTTATGCTAAAGTTCCCTCTTTCAAGTTGGTATCTAACTGGAAAATCTTCTTTAGGAGTGCTATTTTTACCCTGTCGACTACTGATCATTCATCCACACTGTGTGTCCCATCAATGCAGGTAATTTATGACAAATGTATAAAGTATATGTTTTATAAACTCATGAACACCAGCCAGTTTATTAGCCCGGTTTTGTTAGTTTAGGTGTATTATACTTCTTCGCCACCAGAGGGGGACATTTAGTCATTTTCCAGGTTAATTTGATATATTTTGATAGTAAAATGGATGACAGTTTATTCTGATGTAGTGAATATGAGACACATGGAAACAATGTATTTATTTATTATAGTAAATTATGAATTAGTAGGAATTGTTAAATCCACTATACGATCACAATGACTTTGATAGACATTTCAATAGTTTTTTTGTTAGTATATTATAGGGCAGATTAATGTAGAATTGCTGTGGGAGTGCTATTTATATCCCGTCACTACTGATCATTCATCCATACTGTGTGTGTCCCATCATTGCAGCTTTGGAAATAAATGAACTATCCATCCATTGCTCCTTCCTGTGTTGACTCACTGACTTGAGGGAAGAGACTAGGAACTAGCTCGATATCTAGGAAGGTCATGCTAGGTTGATATCTAGCTCAAGCTTCACCTCATGCTTTTCATGAACTGTGTGATTGTGTTATCTAGTGGGAACCCGTTAGCACGGTAGGCTCTGGTGCCTTCTTGCGTGGGCTCAAATCGACAGAGAAAATCAACCTGCTTGCTCCTTTATGTTTTGTCAACTTGTCGATATGTTACATTTGATACCGGAGCTACGAGCCATGCGTCCAAATCACTAACCAATCATTCAAAGCAGTGTGCTGATGCCTGTATCACTTTATCAGCAGAACGTCATCAATGACGTCTGAAGCTTCATTTCGTCAAACAACCACCTGATTGGTTTGGTATTGGGCTTGTTCGACACTGCAGGCGACTGCCAACTGACTGACCTACAAATCACTATACATCATAAATAACTACTCATCATTATTTATAAATCAGTCAGCCAGTCAATTTACCCACAATGCAGCATGGATTTGATGCTCTCGATCAAGGCCAGTGGTTAGTAGAAGACATGAAGGCTACGCTGCTACGGTGTGGGACGTCATCTATAATAATTTGGCTGTTCTAAATTCTGTTTCGCTCAAAGCCTTGAGTAATGAACCTATTTTTGACACAATTGGCTGGAAAGCATCAATGCTTCAGGAAGCTTTGTTTCCCCATCACTACTTTTCAGCATGTTTTCTGTGAAGTAGACTATGGGAGTTTTGTAACTTTTACAACCTTGGCTTACTGCTAGCGCGCTAGCTGACTGACACCTGTAATCTTTATATTTTGGATTTTGGGGATTTTCCCTGCCATCATTCTGTATGTCTCTTTTGATCTGCAGTTATGTTTTAGTTGGGTTTTGTTAGTTGGGTTCTTACTGGTCTCCGGTAGTTGGGCTCCAGCTCGCTGACCATAGCTAGTGTCACGTTCTTTCAAGATCGAACCCAGAAGCAGACCAGGACAAGGAGCGTAGGAAGAAGGTGAGTATTTATTTACAATTAAATGTGAAAGGGTAGATATATCCAGATGGCGTAGCGGGCAGCGGTGGTGAATTGATGAGAGGAAATAGGTGAATCCAATGGAGTAGCGGAATCCTCCGTCAACCAGGCGGGAATGGGGTGAATGATCCGGGTGAGTAATGTTCATGGCTAACGATCCGGCAGGGAATGGAAGTCAGGTCAGAGCTTTTGAAGGGGAGAGATGATGATCAGGACAGGTGTGCAGAATACTGATGGGACACAGGTGCGGGTGAACATCAATCTCCCAACAAGCTAATTCGTCCGGCAACCAGACAGGGTGCGTTCCAGGACACCTGAAACACACTCCAGGACAGACACACAGGCAAACCCAGACTCAGGAAGCGGGATTCGTGACAGCTAGTTGACTAAATAGCTAATGTTAGCTGGCTTGCTAAGAAAACTGCATATAGCTAACATTCTTTGATATTTGGTTAGATGGCGTTATGTATTTCCAAAACGTTGGTTTACTTCAATCACTCAAGTCACGAGTGCAAACGATTAGTTTAATTTGAAGTTCTACATTTGAAGTTATTTCTGTTGTAGTTTACATCATAAGTAATAGGCTGGTCCTCCATATTACTTCACACCTGACTTTGGCATTCCTTTGAATTCTGATTGGTTTAATGTAATAAGGTGTAACTTTGCATTGGGACTTAAAACATAAATTTCATTTGATATTTTATAAACATACACATACAAATTACAACACCATACAAACATTAACTACATCACACCTGCCCAGACCCACTAGAACACACCTCCATCTCCATTAACTACATCATACCTGCCCAGACCCACTAGAACACACCTCCATCTCCATTAACTACATCACACCTGCCCATCTCCACTAGAACACACCTCCATCTCCATTACCTACATCACACCTGCACAGACCCACTAGAACACACCTCCATCTCCATTAACTACATCACACCTGCCCAGACCCACTAGAACACACCTCCATCTCCATTAACTACATCACACCTGCCCAGACCCTCTAGAACACACCTCCATCTCCATTAACTACATCACACCTGCCCAGACCCACTAGAACACACTTCCATCTCCATTAACTACATCACACCTGCCCAGACCCACTAGAACACACCCCCATCTCCATTAACTACATCACACCTGCCCAGACCCACTAGAACACACCTCCATCTCCATTAACTACATCACACCTGCCCAGACCCACTAGAACACACCTCCATCTCCATTAACTACATCACATCTGCCCAGACCCACTAGAACACACCCCCATCTCCATTAACTACATCACACCTGCCCAGACCCTCTAGAACACACCTCCATCTCCATTAACTACATCACACCTGCCCAGACCCACTAGAACACACCTCCATCTCCATTAACTACATCACACCTGTCCAGACCCACTAGAACACACCCCCATCTCCATTAACTACATAACACCTTCCCAGACCTACTAGAACACACCTCCATCTCCATTGACTACATCACACCTGCCCAGTCCGACTAGAACACACCTCCATCTCCATTAACTACATCACACCTGCCCAGACCCACTAGAACACACCCCAGTGGCGATTCTAGCATGTAAATCTTGGTGGGGCCTCCTCAACATTTTTTTAGATGCATGCCAGCAAGACACTACGCAACACAACACTTGCAGTAAGATGTTAACATGATCAATCCAATCAAAGCTACTGCACATATAATGTGATTTGACATCATTTTATCTGTGGCCAATGACCTTGAGCCTTCTTGGAAGGCCACTTGTAATATAACTCTATGGCAGGACCCAAAGGGCTGACATTTTGGATGTCTACCTTTACTAAGGACATAAACTTCACCACGACGTATTGTCCCCATGAGTGACATAACACTGAGTCAATTACAGCGCAATACTCCTATTTTTTGCAGGCTCGCCCCACCACCAGAGAAAGCACTGAGCTAGGCTGAAACACCTGCAATTTGGAGCTGCCTTACTCAAGAAAACAAGAAAGTTACTATGTGTGTATGCAAATTTATTAACTAACTTATTAACTTATTAACAAATTTATTTATATATTATTTTTTACATTGTATGTAAACTGATTTGCGACACTTATTAATGGCAAAATAACATGCACAAATTCTGGGGCTCTGCCCTGAATGACGGGTCGCCACTGACACACCCCCATCCCCAGCATCAATCTCCGCCATTTTATTTCTCTCCGTCGCCCAAGCACTTTACATTTTTAGATAATAAAGAATTTGACCTTTCCACTGAGTTAACAGCGGAGGATTGGTTGATTTCCAGGTTTTAAGAATAGTATTGAAGACGATTGATGAGAAAAGTATCGTCCAACCATCGGGTATCTCATTGCATCCTCAAATGCCATGTTTTGAAATAAACAGACAGACAGATTAAAAGTAATTTTACATTGTATAACTGTACTTCTGACAGCCAACTTTCTAACTCCGCCCATAACTTTATGACGTCATAACATTCCCAGAAGGATTATTGAGTCATTGTTAGTTTTACACTTAAGACATGACTCTGCCGTTGTGCTGTAGAATTTGTGAATTTTGTCTCTTGTATAATAAGGGACTATCATTTGTCCCAACATCACAGGCAATGGACTTTGATAAAGACTTCCAAAAGTGTTTCACAGTTTAAGATCAACTGAGTTTTAATTAATGGGGTTTCTCCCTGTGCACCTGTCAATGTAAATCCATTGAACGAGACAAGTTACCAGACAGGACATATTGCTAATGCTCTTCCCATTAATAACCTGAATGACAATTAACTTGTGGGGGGTGGTGGTGATGACGGCCTATTGGATGACGTCGTCCATCGGGATCCCCAAAAGAAGAAAACGCTCTGGACTGATCACTGGAGTCAGATGTGAAGGAGGAGGTTGATCATCAGGAGTCAGATGTGAAGGAGGAGGTTGATCATCAGGAGTCAGATGTGAAGGAGGAGGTTGATCATCAGGAGTCAGTTGTGAAGGAGGAGGTTGATCATCAGGAGTCAGATGTGAAGGAGGAGGTTGATCATCAGGAGTCAGATGTGAAGGAGGAGGTTGATCATCAGGAGTCAGATGTGAAGGATAACACATGGAATCATGTAGTAACTTTGAGATATTTCAAAGCAGTCACCCTTTGCCTTGATGACAGCTTTGCACACTCTTGACATTTTCTCAACCGGCTTCATGAGGTAGTCACCTGGAATTATTTTCAATTAACAGGTGTGCCTAGTGAAATGTTAATTTGTGGAATTTCTTTCCTTCTTAATGCGTTTGAGCCAATCAGTTGTGTTGTGACAAGGTATAGGTGGCTCTCATGAGGATTGCCACAGGAAAGGAAGACCCAGAGTTATCTCTGCTGCAGAAGATACGTTTATTAGAGTTATCTACAACTCAGAATGCAGCCCAAATAAATGCTTCACAGAGTTCAAGTAACAGACACATCTCAACATCAACTGTTCAGAGACTACGTGAATCAGGCCTTCATGGCTGAATTACTGCATGAAAAAACACTGTTTACAAAAGCTTTGTTAAAGAACAAGAAAAAACACTGTTTACAAAAGCTTTGTTAAAGAACAAGAAGGCCCGCACACTGTTTACAAAAAATGTGCTTTTCTTTCAAAAACAAGGACATTTCTAAGTGACCACAAACTTTTGAACGGTAGTATACATCTACATGATGTATTGTTACACCATGTAGGAGCAGTATAGACCTAGTCTGTTCATTATATACATCTACATGAAGTATTGTTACACTTTGTAGGAACAGTATAGACCTACATTAGCTAGCTACTTATTTAGATGTTGTTTGACTTAATGAAACTGCCTTACATGTGCTGTAGTAAAAAAAGAAATATTCGCACAAATCAATCAACACATTCAGGTCCATTTAAAATAATATTTGTCTGAAAATAAAATATGATCCTCAACTGCGTTTTCCACTCCAGTCAGCAGACGGCGATGTGCGTCTTTCAGGCGATGCTGCCAGCGTGACGTATAATCTAGTGGACGGTTCTTCAGAAACAGCTCGTCAACCACCTCCGTAGCTTGTTAGCCAACATAGCCGAAAGATTCAAGCTATTTATACGCTTTCAGCGTATATTAGCTACTGTGTTTTAGACACACTTCTGTCGTATCTACTTGTTAACCTATTTAATTGAATATTACGTTATTTTTTATTAGTCAGCTATTGTAGCTGGCTGGTTAAGTTAGCATTAGCCTAGTCGCTAATGATAGCTAGCTAGCTAGCTAACGTCCCCGAACATGAGCTCCCTAAACTACTCCCCTCCCGTTAAAGAAGAGGCAGTCTGCTGGACGGAGAAAGAAGCTCTGGGGCTGAACATTGTCGTGAAAGAGGAGAAGGAAGAGGAGGATGTCACAGTAAAACAAGAAGTAGAGGGTGAGGCTGTTACCGTGAAAGAAGAAGAGAAAGACGTTTCAGTGAAAGAAGAGGAAGACGCGTTCAGAGTGAAAGAGGAGGATGTTACAGTGAAAGAAGAGGAGAAAGAGGAGGATGCAGTTTTTGGAGTGAAGAAGGAAGGAGAGATTACTGTCACATTGAAAGATGAAGATGAGGAGATAGGAGATCTGATTAACACCAGTAAGTACCGCCTTAAATTTGTTTTTAACTTTGAATATTCGGAGTTGGCTCGTCAATACTGAGGGCCCTAGGATGATGACTAATATGTTTAGAATCAGACGACGTAGAGAGCAAGCTACCCCTTGTTTTCTCCGTTCCGTTTCCAAAAAGTGACTTAACATACACTACCGTTCAAAAGTTTGGGGTCTCTTAGACATTTCCTTGTTTTTGAAAGAAAGCAAAATAAATTGTCCATTAAAATAACAACAAATTGATCATAAAAACAGTGTAGACATTGTTAATGTTGTAAATGACTATTGTAGCTGGATATGGCTGATCTTTAATGGAATATCTACATAGGCGTACAGAACCCTATCTGTGTTCCAATGGCACGTTGTGTTAGCTAATTCAAGTTTAGCATTTTAAAAGGCTAATTGATCATTAGAAAACCCTTTTGCAATTATGTTAGCACAGCTGAAAACTGTTGTGGTGATTTAAAGAAGTGATAAACCTGGCCTTTAGACTAGTTGAGTATCTGGAGCATCAGCATTTGTGGGTTCGATTACAGGCTCAAAATGGCCAGAAACAAAACTTTCTTCTGGAACTCGTCAGTCTATTCTTGTTCTGAGGAATGAAGGCTATTCCATGCGAGAAATTGCCAAGAAACTGAAGATCTCGTACAACGCTGTGTACTACTCCCTTCACAGAACAGCACAAACTATCGCTAACCAGAATAGAAAGAGGAGTGGGAGGCCCCGGTGCACAACTGAGCAAGAGGACAAGTATAGTAGTGTCTAGTTTGAGAAACAGATGCCTCACAAGTCCTCAACTGGCAGCTTCATTAAATAGTACCCACAAAACACCAGTCTCAATGTCAACAGTGAAGAGGCGACTCTGGGATGCTGGCCTTCTAGGCAGAGTTGCAAAGAAAAAGCCATATCTCAGACTGGCCTATAAAAATAAAAGATTAAGATGGGCAAAAGAACAGACACTGGACAGATGACTTCTGCCTAGAAGGCCAGCATACCGGAGTGTTTTGCTGGTACTATTTAATGAAGCTGCCAGTTGAGGACTTGTGAGGTGTCTGTATCAGCAGGTTGTGTTCCTCTGACAGGTTGTGTTCCTATATGTTGTGTTCCTATTTCAGACCACGCTAGCACCAGTGTTCCTATATCAGACCACACTAGCACCAGTGTTCTTATATCAGACCACACTACCACCAGTGTTCTTATATCAGACCACACTAGCACCAGTGTTCCTATATCAGACCACACCAGTGTTCCTATATAAGACTACATCAGTGTTCCTATTTCAGACCACACTAGCACCAGTGTTCCTATATCAGACCACACGAGCACCAGTGTTCCTATATCAGACCACACCAGCACCAGTGTTCCCAGCACAGTGGTAGGCTTGATTACCAACAACGACGAGACGGCCTACAGGGAGGAGGTGAGGGCCCTCGGAGTGTGGTGTCAGGAAAATAACCTCACACTCAACGTCAACAAAACAATGGAGATGATTGTGGACTTCAGGAAACAGCAGAGGGAGCACCCCCCTATCCACATCGACGGGACAGTAGTGGAGAGGGTAGTAAGCTTTAAGTTCCTCGGCGTACACATCACGGACAAACTGAATTGGTCCACCCACACAGACAGCGTTGTGAAGAAGGCGCAGCAGCGCCTCTTCAACCTCAGGAGGCTGAAGAAATTCGGATTGTCACCAAAAGCACTCACAAACTTCTACAGATGCACAATCGAGAGCATCCTGTCGGGCTGTATCACCGCCTGGTACGGCGACTGCTCCGCCCACAACCGTAAGGCTCTCCAGAGGGTAGTGAGGTCTGCACAACGCATCACCGGGGGCAAACTATCTGCCCTCCAGGACACCTACACCACCCGATGTCACAGGAAGGCCAAAAAGATCATCAAGGACAACAACCACCCGAGCCACTGCCTGTTCACCCCGCTATCATCCAGAAGACGAGGTCAGTACAGGTGCATCAAAGCAGGGACCGAGAGACTGAAAAACAGCTTCTATCTCAAGGTCATCAGACTGTTAAACAGCCACCACTAACATTTAGTGGCCTCTGCCAACATACTGACTCAACTCCAGCCACTTTAATAATGGGAATTGATCGAAATGTATGTAAAAATGTATCACTAGCCACTTTAAACAATGCCACTTAATATAATGTTTACATACCCTACATTACTCATCTCGTATATGTATATGTATATACTGTACTCTATATCATCTACTGCATCTTGCCATCTTTATGTAATACATGTATCACTAGCCACTTTAAACTATGCCACTTTATGTTTATATACCCTACATTACTCATCTCATATGTATATACTGTACTCTATACCATCTACTGCATCTTGCCTATGCCGTTCTGTACCATCACTCATTCATATATCTATGTATATATCCTTTATCCCTTTACACTTGTGTGTGTATAAGGTAGTAGTTGTGGAATTGTTAGGTTAGATTACTCGTTGGTTATTACTGCATTGTCGGAACTAGAAGCACAAGCATTTCGCTACACTCGCATTAACATCTGCTAACCATGTGTATGTGACAAATAAAATTTGATTTGATTTGATCAGACCACACCAGTGTTCCTATATCAGACCACACTAGCACCAGTGTTCCTATTTCAGACCACACGAGCACCGGTGTTCCTATATCAGAACACACTAGCACCAGTGTTCCTATATCAGACCATACTAGCACCAGTGTTCCTATATCAGACCACACTAGCACCAATGTTTCTATATCAGACCACACTAGCACCAGTCTTCCTATATCAGACCACACCAGCACCAGTGTTCCTATATCAGACCACACCAGCACCAGTGTTCCTATATCAGAACACACTAGCACCAGTGTTCCTATATCAGACCACACCAGTGTTCCTATATCAGACCACACCAGCACCAGTGTTCCTATATCAGACCACACTATCACCAGTGTTCTTGTTGCCTCAGTGTTCCACTTCGGCTTGTTATTTCATTCTGTTATTTTCTTCTTGTCCCATCGGCCATGGTCATAGGAGCTTATATTAATGAATCCCCTCTGTTGCAAACCAAATGCTAGGCTATAAACATGGGGTAATAATGTCTAGATAGTTCTTTCTAGTGGACATTAGTTTATGAATTGCCTGGCTGGGCTGTGGGACAGTAGAGATTTGTTTATGAATTGCCTGCTTGGGCTGTGGGACAGTGGAGATTAGTTTATGAATTGCCTGGCTGGGCTGTGGGACAGTGGAGATTAGTTTATGAATTGCCTGGCTGGGCTGTGGGACAGTGGATTAGTTTATGAATTGCCTGGCTGGGCTGTGGGACAGTAGAGATTAGTTTATAAATTGGCTGGCTGGGCTGTGGGACAGTGGAGATTAGTTTATGAATTGCCTGGCTGGGCTGTGGGACAGTGGAGATTAGTTTATAAATTGCCTGGCTGGGCTGTGGGACAGTGGAGATTAGTTTATGAATTGCCTGGTTGGGCTGTGGGACAGTGGAGATTAGTTGATTAATTTCCTGGCTGGGCTGTGGGACAGTAGAGATTAGTTTATAAATTGCCTGGCTGGGCTGTGGGACAGTGGAGATTAGTTTATGAATTGCCTGCCTGGGCTGTGGGACAGTGGAGATTAGTTTATGAATTGTCTGGTTGGGCTGTGGGACAGTGGAGATTAGTTTATAAATTGCCTGGCTGGGCTGTGGGACAGTGGAGATTAGTTTATAAATTGCCTGGCTGGGCTGTGGGACAGTGGAGATTAGTTTATATATTGCCTGGTTTGGCTGTGGAACAGTGGAGATTAGTTGATTAATTGCCTGGTTGGGCTGTGGGACAGTGGATGTGTAGGAATGATTCAAATAGAACTGTTAACAGCCATTACCCGAGTAGTATTGTGAATAACTAATGGCTATTAACCAATCAGCATCCAGGATCCAAATGTTGTGTTATAATGAAATATCTAGTCTGGATTAAACCTCAATAGGAAGACTGTTCTATCATATGGTTTCATTCAGGTCTCTGTTTAACTAAATTTGTTTGTCTTTGGCAGGAGAGAGACCAGACTTTCCCTTTGACAGACGGAAGAGTCCTTCAGGGGAACCAGACCCAGAGACTCCCAAACCAGTGACACGACATCACTGCTCCCTGTGTGGAAGGAGTTTTACCAAGTTAGGGAACCTAAAAGAGCATGAGAGAAAACACACAGGAGAAAAGCCTTTCCAATGCTCCCAGTGTGGAAAGAGATTTTCACGAACTCATGAACTAATATTACATGAAAGGACACACACAGGGGAAAAACCACACAATTGCTCCCAGTGTGGAAAGAGTTTTGCGCAGTTAGGGAACCTAAAAAAACATAAGAGAATACACACTGGAGAGAAACCTTACCTCTGTTCACACTGTGGAAAATATTTTAGGTTGTCAGAACACTTAAAATCACATGAGAGGACACACACAGGGGAAAAAACACACAATTGCTCCCAGTGTGGAAAGAGTTTTTCCCATTTAGGGAACCTAAAAAAACATAAGAGAATACACACTGGAGAGAAACCTTACCCCTGTTCCCATTGTGGAAAGAAATTTAGGTTATTACAAAACTTAAAATCACATGAGAGGACACACACAGGGGAAAAACCACACAATTGCGTCCAGTGTGGAAAGAGTTTTTCCCATTTAGGTAACCTGAACAAACATAAGAAAATACACTCCGGAGAGAAGCCTTACCCCTGTTCCCAATGTGGAAAGAATTTTACATTGTCAGAAAGCTTAAAATCACATGAAAGGACACACACAGGGGAAAAACCACACAATTGCTCCCAGTGTGGAAAGAGTTTTTCCCATTCAGCGACCCTGAATCAACATAAGAGAATACACTCTCAAGAGAAGCCTTACCACTGTTCCCAGTGTGGAAAGAATTTTGCATTGTCAGATAACCTGAAGGAGCACGAGAGGACACACACAGGAGAAAAGCCTTACAAATGCTCCCAGTGTGGAAAGAGTTTTACTAAGCCAGGGAACCTGAAAAGGCATGTGGACATACACACACAGGGGAGGGTAAGCTCACAGTTTGGAAAGAGCTTTAGTTAGGAACCTAATTGTGGAAAGACATTTTCCCGGACAGAGGACCTGAAATCACATGACAGAATAGACGGGCTGTGTTCTGATGAGTCACTGTGTTCTGACTGATGTTTGACTGTTGTGTTATGGCACATTAAATCATATTGTTTATATGAAATTTAACTCAAAAATAGGCCTCTACTTTTGTTTTAGTTTTTTCCTCTGGAGACATGATCATGTCTAAAATCAGATTCACATTTTAAAATGTGATTCATTGAATACAAGTATGAACCCTTATTAGTCCACAATGTGTTGATTGTAAAAATTATTTGATTAATGCAACATTATCTGAATAAACTGTATAGAACTACATTAGCCACTAGTGGACATTCATTATATACATCTATGTACTTACAGAAATGAGTTATTCTGAATGGAGGGCTGGAAGGTAGATAACACAACGTATCAGGAGAGGTCTTCTGATTGGTTGAATGGATGTCAGGACAGGTCTCTTCTGATTGGGTGAATGGATGTCAGGAGGTGTCTTCTGATTGGGTGAATGGATGTCAGGAGGGGTCTTCTGATTGGGTGAATGGATGTCAGGACAGGTCTCTTCTGATTGGGTGAATGGATGTCAGGAGGTGTCTTCTGATTGGGTGAATGGATGTCAGGAGAGGTCTTCTGATTGGGTGAATGGATGTCAGGAGGTGTCTTCTGATTGGGTGAATGGATGTCAGGACAGGTCTCTTCTGATTGGGTGAATGGATGTCAGGAGGTGTCTTCTGATTGGGTGAATGGATGTCAGGAGGGGTCTTCTGATTGGGTGAATGGATGGCTGGAGAGGTCTTCTGATTGGGTGAATGGATGTCAGGACATGTCTCTTCTGATTGGGTGAATGGATGTCAGGAGGTGTCTTCTGATTGGGTGAATGGATGTCAGGAGAGGTCTTCTGATTGGGTGAATGGATGTCAGGAGAGGTCTTCTGATTGGGTGAATGGATGTCAGGAGGTGTCTTCTGATTGGGTGAATGGATGTCAGGAGAGGTCTCTTCTGATTGGGTGAATGGATGTCAGGAGGTGTCTTCTGATTGGGTGAATGGATGTCAGGAGGGGTCTTCTGATTGGGTGAATGGATGGCTGGAGAGGTCTTCTGATTGGGTGAATGGATGTCAGGACAGGTCTCTTCTGATTGGGTGAATGGATGTCAGGAGGTGTCTTCTGATTGGGTGAATGGATGTCAGGAGGGGTCTTCTGATTGGGTGAATGGATGTCAGGAGAGGTCTTCTGATTGGGTGAATGGATGTCAGGAGAGGTATTCTGATTGGGTGAATGGATGTCAGGAGGGGTCTTCTGATTGGGTGAATGGATGTCAGGAGAGGTCTTCTGATTGGATGGCTGGATGGTAGATAACACAACTTGTCATTCAGAACATCAGAGGGTTTTGAGAGCCTTTAACCTTTTTATTTAAATTAGTTTTCTTCTTTAGTCTTTTTGGTTTTCAATAGGCTTTGTCTATTACAGCGAACACCTGGTAAAGAGGAGGTTACCATCTCTGATCCACCTCAGTAGTCTTGTAGTGTCCACCTATCTGGTAAAGATGGGGTTACCATCTCTGATCCACCTCAGTAGTACTGCAGTGTCCACCTATCTGGTAAAGAGGAGGTTACTATCTCTGACCCGTCTCAGTAGTACTGTAGTGTCCACCTATCTGGTAAAGAGGAGGTTACCATCTCTGATCCACCTCAGTAGTACTGCAGTGTCCACCTATCTGGTAAAGAGGAGGTTACTATCTCTGACCCGTCTCAGTAGTACTGTAGTGTCCACCTATCTGGTAAAGAGGAGGTTACCATCTCTGATCCACTTCAGTAGTCCTGTAGTGTCCACCTATCTGGTAAAGAGGAGGTGGGGTTTGCACATTGTAGTCCATTCCATTTGTCCTTAAGTGAAATCTCCACCCACCCGGGGCACCTGGCCATGCAAAACAAACTAGCCCAATATTTCTGCCTCATGGACATAACAGGTTAGGAGAATCAATGTAGCAGGTTAGGAGACTGAGGTTAAGGTTAGGAAAAGGGTTAGCTAAATTGCTCTCCTAACCTGCTACGAAAAGTAACTTCAGGTCGTAACTGTACTCCATCTAGTCACAACTGAGAATCATGAATTGACTTCCTGAAACAAATACCAAAAGATGGTTTTGGGGTGGAGTTTTCCTTTAACTATCCTACCACTGTGGTTCGTCTGTGAGCTAGCTGATCAACCAATAGTTTGAGCTGCCTGATCCCTGTGATATTCTGTTCACTAGGAGACTCAGTATGTATATAGACTACTGCTGCTACGACCCTGTGATATTCTGTTCACTAGGAGAGTCAGTATGTATATAGACTACTGCTGCTATGACCCTGTGATATTCTGTTCACTAGGAGAGTCAGTATGTATATAGACTACTGCTGCTATGACCCTGTGATATTCTGTTCACTAGGAAAGTCAGTATGAATATAGACTACTGCTGCTATGACCCTGTGATAATCTGTTCACTAGGAAAGTCAGTATGAATATAGACTACTGCTGCTATGACCCTGTGATATTCTGTTCACTAGGAGATAACTAGCTAGCCATTTCACATCGGTTACACCAGCCTAATCTCGGGAGTTGATAGGCTTGAAGCACAGCGAAGAGCTTCTGGCAAAACGCAGGAAAGTGCTGTTTGAATGAATGCTTATGAGCCTGCTGCTGCCTACCACCGCTCAGTCAGACTGCTCTATCAAATCATAGACTTTGTTATAACATAATAACACACAGAAATACGAGCCTTAGGTCATTAATATGGTCCAATCCGGAAACTATCATCTCGAAAACAAGACGTTTATTCTTTCAGTGAAATACGGAACCGTTCCGTATTCTATCTAACGGGTGGCATCCATAAGTCTAAATATTCCTGTTACATTGCACAACCTTCAATGTTATATCATAATTACGTAAAATTCTGGCAAATTAGGCGGCCCAAACTGTTGCATATACACTAACTCTGCGTGCAATGAACGCAAGAGAAGTGACACAATTTCACCTGGTTAATATTGCCTGCTAACCTGGATTTCTTTTAGCTAAATATGCAGGTTTAAAAATATATACTTCTGTGTATTGATTTTAAGAAAGGCATTGATGTTTATGGTTAGGTACACATTGGAGCAACGATACGCACCGCATCGATTATATGCAACGCAGGACACGCTAGATAAACTAGTAATATCATCAACCATGTGTAGTTAACTAGTGATTATGATTGAATGATTGATTGTTTTTTATAAGATCAGTTTAATGCTAGCTAGCAACTTACCTTCGCTACTACTGCATTCACGTAACAGGCTGGCTCCTCGTGGAGTGCAATGTAATCAGGTGTTAGAGCATTGGACTAGTTAACTGTAAGGTTGCAAGATTGAATCCCCCGAGCTGACAAGGTAAAAACCTGTCGTTCTGCCCCTGAACGAGGCAGTTAACCCACCGTTCCTAGGACGTCATTGAAAATAAGAATATGTTCTTAACTGACTTGCCTAGTTAAATAAAGATTAAATAAAGGTGTACTTTATTTTTTACCGATTTCCGATTGTTATGAAAACTTGAAATCGGCCCTAATTAATCGGCCATTCCGATTAATCGGTCGACCTCTAATATAGACTACTGCTGCTACGACCCTGTGATATTCTGTTCACTAGGAGAGTCAGTATGTATATAGACTACGCCTGCTATGACCCTGTGATATTCTGTTCACTAGGAGAGTCAGTATCTATATAGACTACTGCTGCTATGACCCTGTGATATTCTGTTACTAGGAGAGTCAGTATCTATATAGACTACTGCTGCTACGACCCTGTGATATTCTGTTCACTAGGAGAGTCAGTATGTATATAGACTACTGCTGCTATGACCCTGTGATATTCTGTTACTAGTAGAGTCAGTATGTATATAGACTACTGCTGCTATGACCCTGTGATATTCTGTTACTAGGAGAGTCAGTATGTATATAGGCTACTGCTGCTATGACCCTGTGATATTCTGTTACTAGGAGAGTCAGTATGTATATAGGCTACTGCTGCTATGATTGCCCAGTTTATCCCCCCCTCCTCTCCATCAGACTCTGCTGAGCATTTTGGAAATTATTTACTTTTTGTCTAACAAGGTGTACCCTGTGAACCCCTTAATTCAAGGATACCCCTGTGAAACCCCTTAATTCAAGGATACCCCCGTGAAACCCCATAATTCAAGGATACCCCGTGAAACCCCTTAATTCAAGGATGCCCCCGTGAAACCCCTTAATTCAAGGATACCCCTGTGAAACCCCTTAATTCAAGGATGCCCCCATGAAACCCCTTAATTCAAGGATACCCCTGTGAAACCCCTTAATTCAAGGATGTAGAACTTGTGTTCAGTGCCTCTTTATGTCTGGTGATGTAGTCTGGTGATATACCAGGGACTGAGGATGCAGTTAGGTTTGTATACAGTCTGGTGATATACCAGGGACTGGGGATGCAGTTAGGTTTGTATGCAGTCTGATGATATACCAGGGACTGGGGATGCAGTTAGGTTTGTATGCAGTCTGGTGATATACCAGGGACTGAGGATGCAGTTAGGTTTGTTTGCAGTCTGGTGATATACCAGGGACTGGGGATGCAGTTAGGTTTGTACAGTCTGGTGATATACCAGGAACTGGGGATGTAGTTAGGTTTGTATGCAGTCTGGTGATATACCAGGGCCTGGAGATGTAGTTAGGTTTGTACAGTCTGGTGATATACCAGGGACTGGGGATGCAGTTAGGTTTGTACAGTCTGATGATATACCAGGGCCTGGGGATGCAGTTAGGTTTGTATGCATTCTGGTGATATACCAGGGACTGGGGATGCAGTTAGGTTTGTACAGCCTGGTGATATAACAGGGCCTGGGGATGCAGTTAGGTTTGTACAGTCTGATGATATACCAGGGACTGGGGATGCAGTTAGGTTTGTATGCAGTCAGGTGATATACCAGGGACTGGGGATGCAGTTAGGTTTGTATGCAGTCTGGTGATATACCAGGGCCTGAGGATGCAGTTAGGTTTGTATGTAGTCTGGTGATATACCAGGGCCTGGGGATGCAGTTAGGTTTGTATGCAGTCTGGTGATATACCAGGGACTGGGGATGCAGTTAGGTTTTCATAATCTCACCGTCACCAAGTTTATTTTTAATTATGTAATGTTGTGAAAACTGACCTCAAGTTATTGAGAGATCTAGTCTGGATTAAACCTCATATGAAGACAATTTTATTTAATGCAGGTTTCATTCAGGTCTCTGTTTAACTAAATAATCTGTTTGTCTTTGGCAGGAGAGAGACCAGACTCTGACAGCGGGAAGAGTTCCTCAGAGGAAACCGACCCAGAGATGCCTAACCAACACCACTGCTTCCACTGTGGAAAGAGTTTTACTCAGTTAGGGAGCCTGAAAACACATAAGAGAATACACACTGGAGAGAAGCCTTACCACTGCTCCTTGTGCGGAAAGAGTTTTAGGTGGTTAGGGAGCGTGGAAAGGCATGAGAGGACACACACAGGAGAAAAGCCTTTCCAATGTTCCCATTGTGGAAAGAGTTGTACCCAGTTAGGGAGCCTGAAAGAGCATGAGAGAATACACACAGGAGAAAAGCCTTACCAATGTTCCCATTGTGGAAAGCATTTTGCCCAGTTAGGAAACCTGAACCAGCATGAGAGGACACACACAGGAAAAAAGATGCACCACTGCTCCCACTGTGGAAAGAGATTTACCCGGGTAAGGTACCTGAAAGAGCATGAAAGAATACATACAAATACACAGGAGGAGAAGACATACCACTGCTCTCATTGTGGAAAGACATTTTCCCAGTCAGAGGACCTGAAAACACATGAGAGAATCGAGAGGCTGTGTTCTGACTTGTGTTTTTGACTGAGAATTTTTTGTTGTTGTTTTGTTTCTTAAGGGATCCGCTTAATATTGCAGAAAGAATGTTGCTTCCATCAATGTCCATTTTGGATTTGTTGCTTCCATTTTTCATCCATTTTGGATTTCTATTTGCCATATATTTTTCAACTGTGCAGTGATGCTTCACAAAATTATTGAACCTTTCTATTCTCATAGCTTCTTCTAAATTTAAAAAAAAATGTTTTGCTAAAATAATTATTATTTTATTGATTGATTGACTATGGCTTTTCAAATCACCCAGTATTGCTATCTGCGGCGTTAGTTCTAGGCAAATGTTGCAATTCTTCAGCCATTCCTGGACCTGTGACCAAAAACGAGCTACATATGGACAATACCAAAATAAATTATCTAATGACTCTGCCTCCTCACAGCAGAATCTGCAGAACTGGGAAGATTGTATCCCCCATATATATATAACATTCTATTGGTTGCAAGAATTTTGTATAGTAATTTAAATTGAAACATTTGAAGTTTTGAATCGTTTTGCGTATCAATTCATAAACCATGTGCCATGGAATGGGTACATCGAAAATCTCTTCCCAACTATTTTGCAATGTATATGGCACAGCTGTCAGTTTTTTGGTCCTTAAATTAAATTGGTATATGTTTTTATTTATCACACTTTTCTTTAACCATTTATGTTCTTTAATATAGGGCCGACATACAGGTTCCTTACTTTCTTCCCCTTCTACTTGCCTCTTCCATTTTTGTGGTAATGCTGCAAATAATTGGTTGTAATTTTGGGTAGAGCAGACATTTCCGTATGTCTGTGTTAGCTGCATGTGTGACATATCTCCACCAGTCCTATTTATGATATCATTCACAAAAATGATACCTTTTTTAAACATTTCTTCAAAAAATACGTTTTTTTTAATCAATTAGTATATTTGAGTTTAACCACAATATTTGTTGTATTATTGGTTCTGTCTTTTCAGGTGGATTAAACTGAAATTAAAATTGCAGTGAGAATGTGTGTTTTTGTTTGGGCTGTCAGACTTGAGTTTAGTTTTTGTAATGTTAGTGCACAATTTTTTAAAAATGGTGGTTAATCCATTTTCTGAAGGGTTAAAAACACACTGAAAACATCCAAAATGCATCCTGTATACCGCTACAATCTACAACGCCATGTAGAAACAAGATGACATGGAGGTTAAATAAAGTCTGCTTTATCAATTAAACATATTTTGACACGTCATGGAGGTTAAATAAAGTCTGCTTTATCAATGAAACATATTTTGACACGTCATTGGGGTTAAATCAAGTCTGCTTTATCAATATTTTGACCCGTCCACTGTGGGGCGCTGTAGAGTCATAATATCCAGAACAACAACAGTTCAAACAGGGAAATGGTTCACATTGTTTCCACCATTCATTTTTCCCACAGGGCTGTGTTTCGTTTAGGCGTACCCCGATGTGACGTTTTGATAACCATGTAAATCTCTCTAGGACAAGGTGGCTGAGGGTGAATGTACACTAGATAAATAGCGGTAAATTGCTGTGTGCCGCTTAGGCCGCTCGTTGTGACTCCGTCAAGAATTCAGCAGAGCAAGTTTGTTCAATGTTCCATTGATAAAGCAGACTTTATTTAACCCCAATGACGTTTCAAAAATATGTAGTAATATCCTCTAAAACCCTCTGGTGATAAACTTTGCTGCCCTGTTTCCAGTTGTCCACATGGCTAGGAGAACCTATTCAAGTAAGTAAGTAAATAGATTTTGAAAATGTAAAAATAAACAATGTATTATTAGCTAACTAGCTACAGTGCAGGCTAACTCTCAAATGAGCTGCTAAATGAGCTAGCTAGTTGGCTAGCTAGCTATCTAACCAACTTCAAATACTTTATAGATAGATAGCTAAGTGAATTAAATATCACCAGCTACCTAACTTCATATTAGCTAGCTATCTATTTATCACTGTAAAAAAACAACTCCAAATGCATTTGTAGGTAGCTAGCTAACAGCCATGGAGGGTGAAAGGATAGCAGCCCCAACTCTCAGTGAGAGAGGAGGCTATTCTGGATAGGGCAGGGACTTTTGTGTAGTTCCTGTCCCTAGAAGTGAGGACGGAGATAATAGTAACATAATATTCAGTGTGGTGTAATTTGACTATAATGAAGTGTGTTTCTTGTGAGGTTTTCTGTCCTCGGATAAAGAGCGCTATGAAAGCCAGTCTACATATGAAGATGTCCCAATGAAGAGCAGTGGTTCTCAGTCCTGGGGACTCAAAGAGGTGCACATTGTTGTTTTTGCCTCAGCACTGCACAGCTGATTCAAATTATTCAAACTCATTATCAAGCTTCAAGTGGTATTTATGTATTAATTTGTGATGCTGTCCTTGATATGATCCTGTTATTGTCACATACTACATACTACTTTGTTATTGTTTCAACTGCAGATTGGTTGATTGTTCTGTGGCTTTTTTAAAGGGACAACCTAGGTTTTAAAAAGCAACAAAATGGCTGCTCAGAGACTTGGTTTGAGGACTGGAGAAATGGGGTCTGGAGAAATTTAACCACTCAAGTGCCAAGTGGTTATTGAAAGGGCAAGAGCTGGACATTGTCATTCGCAATTGATTTCATTAACATTTTGTTTACTTGCTGTTTGAGGTGAAGAAAAAAATACTTTGAGAAACTCCAGAACTCATTAGTGGTGGTGTGTGTTAAGACAGTCAGAAATACTGTCAGACATTCCCAAATGGGCACATTTATAGGCCTACATTTGCGCGCAGGCCAGGTAGACTAGTCCTATGCGTAATCAGGTGTGCGTCCTTACTCAACATTGACAGGAGTGTTTCAAACAAAGGACAATTAATAAATTGACAAAACTGACGCATCTTGCGTGGTCAGGTCTGGGTGGTCTGCCATGGGCAGTTTCATTTAGTATCCGTTTGGGTCGGAATTATGAAAACCTAGTTTCCCTCCTTCAGGGAACAGTAGTTATAGTCAGAACGTTAAGCTTGTCATATGATGAACTTCAACTTAAATACTGGATCTTACTGTCAGACATTTTTTTTGAAAGTCAAATGACAAACATCACGACATGCAACAACAACCAAAGTGCTTCTTCATTCATTACTCTGGTAAAGACAGTTATGCCGTGCTCCACGTTGGATCCAACATCCCTAACAAATTTATGTTTATATTGTGTTATTGTCTGCTTGATTTACAGTAGGCTCTCGTTAGTTTGTTTGGACACGGAGATACTTAGCTCATGTGTAGAGAACTGTTCCTTGATGGATAGGCTATTGTACAACACACAGAGCTATTTTTCTTTATTCAGGACATTTAGAATGACAACACATTACAGAGTAGCCTAGTGGGATTATTCACAAAATTATCTGGTGATCAGGTTAAGAAATGGCATGACAAAGACATTTTAGTTTCCATGTTTCACCTGAAATATTCAATAATATATAATCCTAGGTCTATGTTATTGTTAGGTGAAGTTATGGGTCCTACAGTAGGTCTGTGTTATTGTTTGGTGAAGTTCTGGGCCAATTTGTTAAACACTTAGTGTACAAACCCTCATTGTCAGGCTGATGGCAAAGCTAGCCAAAGAGTATTTTACTGGTTGAAGTGTTTTTACAATAGGCTTTACAGCGAAAGCATACCATGCTATTGTTTGAGGACGGCGCCCCACATCAACATATTTTTCAACCAGCGCAGGCCTCATAAAATCACAAATAGCGATTAATAAATCACTTACTTTTGAAAATCATCCTCTGTTTGCAATCCCAAGGGTCCCAGCTACAACATGAATGGTCATTTTGTTAGATAAAATCCTTCTTTATATCCCAAAAGGTCTGTTTAGCTGGCGCCATCGATTTCAGTAAAACCACTCGTTCAACATGCAGACAAAGGAATCCAAAAAGCTACCTCTAAACTTTGTTCAAACAAGTCAAACTACGTCCTTTCGTCCAAACTACTAGGTCCTGGAGTGGCATCGCCAGTCTCCAGACCTGAACCCAATATAAAATCTTTGGAGGAAGCTGAAAGTCCGTATTAACCAGCGACAGCCCCGAAACCTGAAGGATCTGGAGAAGGTCTGTATGGAGGAGTGGGCCAAAATCCCTGCTGCAGTGTGTGCAAACCTGGTCAAGAACTACAGGAAACATATGATCTCTGTAATTGCAAACAAAGGTTTTTGTACCAAATATTAAGTTCTGCTTTTCTGATGTATCAAATACTTATGTCATGCAATAAAATGCAAATTAATTACTTAAAAATCATACAATGTGATTTTCTGGATTTTTGTGTTAGATTCTGTCTCTCACAGTTGAAGTGTACCTATGATAAAAATTACAGACCTCTACATGCTTTGTAAGTAGGAAAACCTGCAAAATCGGCAGGGTATCAAATACTTGTTCTCCCCACTGTATATTCCGGTTGTTTTTTCTTTTGAATTTTCATATCAATTGTGTTATAGTCCCATAGATTATTTTAACATTTCTACAAACTTCAAAGTGTTTTCTACCAATTATATGCATATCCTGGCCTCTGGGTAACAGGCACGTCAGTCAGGCGGAAATTCAGAAAAATAGACCCTAGCCTGAAGAAGTTTTTAATGTGAGTTTCCTTGAGTAGCTGATCCTGCGCTGATAGTGAGCTGTAATGTTCAGAATACATTGTGGAAAACTAAAATCTTCTCCAGGCAGATATACTACATCCACAACTAGTGTTTTCCTCATTAGCAGATATACTACATCCATAACTAGTGGTTTCCTCATTACCATATATACTACATCCATAACTAGCGGTTTCCTCATTAGCAGGGAGGCGTATCTGCAATCAAATTGTGTGTGCTTTGCCCTCGTGCTGCAATTCTATATTGGAGACCAAAAGTCGTCTGGCACACTGCTTAGGATTTCAACAACTTGAATAACTAATTTGTAGCCTACAATCATCGATGTTACTACTAATGTGAAAACAAGACAATATCACTATTGTTGCTATCTTGACTGTCTTAATTCTCAAATTTAACAGACGTCAGTTGTACAACTTCATGGGCACACTCTGGGCATCACCTTTTACCTCAAATAAACAGTGGATTTCTGCTGTTGTTGGCCTTTAATCATCTGTCTGACTTTGTCATTCACACAGGAGAGAGACGGGACTATCGTGGATCCTCTGGGGAGCCTCAACAACATCATGATGCTGACGAGGCAGAGAGGAGTCTCTCCACATCAGAACACCTCAAGAAACACCAGCAGAGACCCACAGGGAAGAAATCTAACTGCTGCTCTGACTGTGGGAAAAGATTCAACTCTTTATCAAACCTTAGAATATATCAAAGAATTCACACGGAAGAGAAATCTTACATCTGTGATCAATGTGGGAAGAGTTTTATTCTGCTACAAACCCTGAAAACACACCAGAGAATAGTACATTTGGGTTGGCACATCTGAGAATGAACCCTGATATTCTAAAAGCAGGGCAACAATGTCAATATAATTGTACCCAAAAATTGTCCGTTGGTTGCATAAATAATTATGATTACTAAATGTTACATGAATTGTAAATATGAAATATCAAAACCAAATGTATACCCCTTTGTTAATATATATTGGCAATAATTCACTTAATGGTGAGGCATGGAACAATAAAACTTGTATCTTTTGTCAGGCTGAATGTTTGAAATGTGAGTAGGTGATTTGAGTCATGCTTCTTCAGTAGTGGAATAAAGACAATTAGCACTTGGAACATAAAGAAATACTGGAGTGATGTCAGATTGTTAAAACTTCTTAGGGCTAGGCCCCTTTTTTCTCTCCACTTCCTGTCTGAATGACATGCCCAAAGTAAACTGCCTGTATCTCAGGCCCTGAAGCCAGGATATGCATATAATTGGTAGCATTGGAAAGAAAACACTTTGAAGTTTGTAGAAATGTTAAAATAATGTAGGAGAATAACACAATAGATATGGTAGGAGAAAATCTAAAGAAAAACCAACCTGAATGTTTTTTTTGAGAGACCATCCTCTTAGAATTGCAAGAGAAAGGTCATATTGAAAATTAGCTCCCTGGATGCAGTTCTTATGGCTTCCACAGGGTGTCAGCAGTCTATGTTCAAGGTTTCAGGCTAATAACTTCAAAAATGAATAAGAAATATCAGTTTTAGTAGAGGGACAGTCTTGGAAATTCATGTTTGTGCACGCCATAAAGACATTTTGCACCTGCTCAAATCGGTTTGCTATTGAACGTACTTCTTTCCAAAATATTTATTATAGTTTGATTACATTTTAGGGTATTTGAGGAGTAAATAGAAATGTATTTTGACTTTTTGAAACAAAGTTTAGGGGTAGATTTTTGGATTCCTTTATCTGCATGTTGAACGAGTGGATTACTCAAATCGATGGCGCCAACTAAACAGACTTTTTGGGATATGAAGAAGGATTTTATCTAACAAAACAACAATACATGTTAGAGCTGGGACCCTTTGGATGACAAATCAGAGGAAGATTTTCAAAAAGTAAGTGAAAATTGAATCGTTAATTGTATGTATGAAACCTGTGCCGGTGGAAATTTTTATGTGGGGCGCCATCCTCAAACAATCGCATGGCATGTTTTCGCTGTAATAGCTACTGTAAATCGGACAGTGCAGTTAGATCAACAAGGATTTAAGCTTTCAGCCGATTTAAGACACTTGTATGTTCATAAATGATTAAAATCCATAATATTTCTGAATATACAGTATATTCTAACAGGAAGTTGTCCCGCTAGCGGATCCGTTATTACCATGACTACCAGGACTCCTGTCCCTAAAACTGATTATAGACTCAATTCATTATACTGCGTTCATGTGTATAGGCTGCAAGTACGTTGAAATTAAATTGATTTCTTTTCAACTACAACTTATATTGTACATCTGGCATAGTCTTATTTTCACCAACATTTTGCTAGGTGGAATATCCCAAATGTCATAGTTTAAATTGTCCAAATCAATAGTCCAGATGCAGAAAAAGTTTGGGATAAATTGAAAACCTAAACATAAAATGTGCTATATACACAAACATCTGCCACAATAATCATATTAAGTATTTATTTAACTTGTTATGGCTGCAGGGGCAGTATTGAGTAGCTTGGATGAAATGTGCACAGAGGTGCCCATAGTAAACTGCCTGCTCCTCAGTTCTAGTTGCTAATATATGCATATTATTATTCGTATTGGATAGAAAACACTCTGAAGTCTCTAAAACTGTTTGAATGATGTCTGTGAGTATAACAGAACTCATATGGCAGGCAAAAACCTGAGAAAAAATCCACACAGGAAGTGGGAATTCTGAGGTTGGTAGATTTTCAACACAGCCCCTATTGAAAATAACAGTGGGATATGGATGAGTTTGCACTTCCTACGGCTTCCACTAGATGTCAACAGTCTGTAGAACCTTGTCTGATGCCTCTACTGTGAAGTGGGGCCGAAGGAGACAGAAAATAGTCAGGTCTACCATGACCTGACCATGCTCTGACCATGCGCGTTCACATGAGAGGGAGCTCTGTTCCATCGCATATCTGAAGTCAATGTAATTCTCCGGTTGGAACGTTACTGAAGATTTATGTTAAAAACATTCTAAAGATTGATTCAATACATCGTTTGACATGTTTCTACTGACTGTTACGGAACTTTTTGACATTTCGTCAGCTTTTAGTGAACGCGCTTTCTGACTTTGGATTTGTTTACCAAACACTAACAAAAATAGCTATTTGGACATAAATGATGGACATTACCGAACAAAACAAACATTTCTTGTGGAAGTGGGAGTCCTGGGAGTGCATTCCGACGAAGATCAGCAAAGGTAAGTGAAGATTTATAATGCTTTTTATGAGTTTTGTTGACTGCACAGTTTGGCGGGTAACTGTATGGCTTCCTTTTGTGGCTGAACGCTGTTCTCAAATTATTGAATATTGTGCTTTTGCAGTAAAGCTTTTTGAAATCTGACACCGCGTGTAACGGTTTTCTTCCAGGGGTGAAGGAGAGGACCAAAGTGCAGCGCGGCTAGTGTTAAACATGTTTAATAAAGAACAAGTAAAACACTACAAACAACAATACAAAATAACAAATGTGCAAAAACCGACACAGACCTATCTGGTGCAGACAATCACAGAGACAGGAAACAAACACCCACAAAATCCCAACACAAAACAAGCCTCCTATTCATGATTCTCAATCAGGGACAACGATTACCATCTGCCTCTGATTGAGAACCATATTAGGCTGGACATAGAAACAGACAAACTAGACACACAACATAGAATTCCCACCCAGCTCACGTCCTGACCAACTAAACACATACAAAACAACAGAAAACAGGTCAGGAACGTGACAGAACCCCCCCCTCAAGGTGCGAACTCCGGGCGCACCCCTAAAACTCAAGGGGAGGGTCTGGGTGGGCATCTGTCCGCGGTGGCGGCTCCGGCGCAGGACGAGGACACCACTCCACCACTGTCTTTGTCCCCCTCCTTAGCGTCCTTTGAGTGGCGACCCTCGCCCACGACCTAGGCCTAAGAATCCTCCCCAAGGCCCCCACATGATTTAGGAGGTAGCTCAGGACAGAGAGGTAGCTCAGGACAGAGAGGTAGCTCAGGACAGAGAGGTAGCTCAGGACAGAGAGGTAGCTCAGGACAGAGAGGTAGCTCAGGACAGAGGGGCAACTCCGGACTAATGGCAGCTCCGGACTGAGTGGCAGCTCCGGACTGAGTGGCAGCTCCGGACTGAGTGGCAGCTCCGGACTGAGTGGCAGCTCCGGACTGAGTGGCAGCTCCGGACTGAATGGCAGCTCCGGACTGAATGACCGCTCCGGACTGAATGACCGCTCCGGACTGGAGGGCAGCTCATGACTGGAGGGCAGCTCATGACTGGAGGGCAGCTCATGACTGGAGGGCAGCTCATGACTGGAGGGCAGCTCATGACTGGAGGGCAGCTCATGACTGTAGGGCAGCTCATGACTGTAGGGCAGCTCATGACTGTAGGGCAGCTCATGACTGTAGGGCAGCTCTGGCAGCTCCTGACTGGCTGGCGTCTCTGGCAGCTCCTGACTGGCTGGCGTCTCTGGCAGCTCCTGACTGGCTGGCGTCTCTGGCAGCTCCTGACTGGCTGGTGTCTCTGGCAGCTCCTGACTGGCTGGCGTCTCTGGCAGCTCCTGACTGGCTGGCAGCTCTGGCAGCTCCTGACTGGCTGGCGTCTCTGGCAGCTCCTGACTGACGGACGGCTCTAGCGGCTCCTGACTGACGGACGGCTCTAATGGCTCGGGACAGACGGGCGGCTCTAATGGCTCGTGGCAGACGGATGACTCAGATGGCGCTGGGCAGACGGATGGCTCAGATGGCGCTGGGCAGACGGATGGCTCAGATGGCGCTGGGCAGACGGATGGCTCAGATGGCGCTGGGCAGACGGATGGCTCAGATGGCGCTGGGCAGACGGATGGCTCAGATGGCGCTGGGCAGACGGATGGCTCAGACGGCGCTGGGCAGACGGATGACTCTGGCCGGCTGAGACGCACAATAGGCCTGATGCGTGGTGCCGGAACTGGAGGTACCGGGCTGAGGGCACGCACCTCAGGGCGAGTGCGGGGAGGAGGAACAGGACTCTGGAGATGCACTGGAAGCCTGGTGCGTGGTGTAGGCACTGGTGGTACTGGGCTGGGGCGGGAAGGTGGCGCCGGATATACCGGACTGTGAAGGAGGACACGCGCTCTTGAGCACCGAGCCTCTCCAACCTTACCAGGTTGAATGGTCCCCGTAGCCCTGCCAGTGCGGCGAGGTGGAATAACCCGCACTGGGCTATGCAGGCGAACCGGGGACACCACCTGTAAGGCTGGTGCCATGTACGCCGGCCCGAGGAGACGTACTGGAGGCCAGATACGTTGGGCCGGCTTCATGACATCCGGCTCGATGCCCAACCTAGCCCTCCCAGTGCGGCAAGGTGGAATAGCCCGCACTGGGCTAAGCACGCGTACTGGGGACACCGTGCGCTTTACCGCATAACACGGTGTCTGACCAGTACGACGCCCTCTCACTCCACGGTAAGCCAGGGGAGTTGGCTCAGGTATCCAACCCGGCTTCGCCACACTCCCCTTTAGCCCCCCCCCCCAAGAAATTTTTGGGTGAGCCTCTCGGGTTTCCAGCCACTCTGCCTTGCAAGCGCCTCATAATGCCGCCTCTCCGCTTTTGATGCCTCCAGCTCCGCTTTGGGACGGCGACACTCCTCTGGCTCTGCCCAGGGTCCTTCTCCGTCCAGAATCTCCTCCCATGTCCATTCCTCCTTGTACTGCTGCTGCTGTTGCTGCTGCCCGTTGCCACGCTGCTTGGTCCGGGTTTGGTGGGTGTTTCTGTAACGGTTTTCTTCCAGGGGTGAAGGAGAGGACCAAAGTGCAGCGCGGCTAGTGTTAAACATGTTTAATAAAGAACAAGTAAAACACTACAAACAACAATACAAAATAACAAATGTGCAAAAACCGACACAGACCTATCTGGTGCAGACAATCACAGAGACAGGAAACAAACACCCACAAAATCCCAACACAAAACAAGCCTCCTATATATGATTCTCAATCAGGGACAACGATTACCATCTGCCTCTGATTGAGAACCATATTAGGCTGGACATAGAAACAGACAAACTAGACACACAACATAGAATTCCCACCCAGCTCACGTCCTGACCAACTAAACACATACAAAACAACAGAAAACAGGTCAGGAACGTGACACCGCGGTTGCATTAACTTCTCTGCGCTACGGATCCCTTTTACGGGATCATTTTCCTAAACAACCGCTGAATTACAGGGCGCAAAATATTACAAAAAATATTTATAATCATGCAATCACAAGTGAAATATACCAAAACACAGCTTAGCTTGTTGTTAATCCACCTATCGTGTCAGATTTTGAAAATATGCTTTGCAGCGAAAGCAATCTAAGCTTTTGTGAGTGTATCAATCAATGCTAGAACAGTTAGCCTTATATTAGCTTGGTTAGCTTGGTCACGAAAGTCAGAAAAGCAATAAAATGAATCGCTTACCTTTGATAATCTTCGGATGTTTGCACTCACGAGACTCCCAGTTACACAACAAATGTTATTTTTGTTCGATAAATATTACTTTTTTAACAAAAAAACGCCATTTGGGTTGCGCGTTATGTTCAGAAAACCAAAGCCTCGTTCCGTTCGACGAAAATTCCAAAAAGTATCCGTAATGGTCGTAGAAACATGTCAAATGTTTTTTATAATCAATCCTCAGGTTGTTTTTAACAAACATAATTGATAATATTTAAACCGGACCGTAACCTATTCAATAAGAGAGAAAAAGAACATGGAGAGCTACCCTCTCGCGCGCAGGAACTAATCAGAGGACACCTGACTAGTTTGAAAAATCTCGCTAATTTTTCAAAATAAAAGCCTGAAACTATGTCTAAAGCCTGGTCACAGCATGAGGAAGCCATTGGAAAAGGAATCTGGTTGATACCTCTTTAAATGGAAGAAAGACGGGCCAGGAAACACAGATTCTTTAAAAAAGAAATCACTTCCGGGTTAGATTTTCTTAGGTTTTCGCCTGCAGAATCAGTTTTGTTATACTCACAGACAATATTTTGACAGTTTTGGAAACTTTGGAGTGTTTTCTATCCTAATCTGTAAATTATATGCATATTCTACAATCTGGACCTGAGAAATAGTCCGTTTACCTTGGGAACGTTATTTTAAAAAATCTGACCCCTAGCGTCAAGAGGTTGTGTATCTTTAATTCTATGTAAAACATGTATCTTTCAAAGTTTATGATGAGTATTTCTGTTATTTGACGTGGCTCTCTGCAATTTCTGCGAATAATTTGGAGGCATTTCTGAACATGGCGCCAATGTAAACTGAGGTTTTTGGATATAAATATGAGCTTTATCGAACAAAACATATATGTATTGTGTAACATGAAGTCCTATGAGTGTCATCTGATGAAGATCATCAAAGGTTAGTGATTAATTTTGTCTCTATTTCTGCTTTTTGTGACTCCTGTCTTTGGCTGGAAAAATGACTGTTTTTCTGTGATTTTGCGGTGTCCTAACATAATCGTTTGTGGTGCTGTCGCTGTAAAGCCTATTTGAAATCGGACACTTTGGTGGGATTAACAACAAGATTACCTTTAAAATGGTATAAGATACATGTATGTTTGAGGAATTTTAATTATGAGATTTCTGTTGTTTGAAATTGGCGCCCTGCACTTTCACTGGTTGTTGTCATATCATCCAGCCATAAGAAGTTAAACAAGCACCTTATAAACTGCACAAGCACCAAAAACGCTAAAACGAACAGCTCAAAAACCACACGGAACCTGCAAATAATGTGTACATCACTGTTTAGAGGACAACTTGTAGAAAACAGTTAGCTACATTTTGAAGTGTTGCATTTTTATTCAAGTGGGTCACCAACGTGGTAAACAGTGATAGAACAGTTTTTAAAGTCAGGGTATGAGTCGAGAAACATGCCTATTTTCCTTGAAAGTACATAATGTCACGAATGCAAAGCTATACGATATTACAGACAACAAGATAATTATCTCACATCTCTGAAAATATTTGTAAAGTTGTGCTTCTTGTTCACAGAGGGTAATTCATGCCAATGTTATTTTTTTAAGCTGTTAATACGAATCGAAATGAGTTTCCAATATCCTAATTTCTTAAAGTATTTCTGGTGATAGCAATACACAAGCTAGGTCTATTTGAAACATTGCCATCCCATGGCAGCATTTACCAGCCACCAGGTTATGAAGCTTTAAAACCACATAAAAAATATTTAAAATACAATTCTATTTTTGCCCAAAGTTAAGATATAAATTATTTAAAAACTGAACATAATTCATGCTGGTTATTATTTTACACTATTTTAGTTTGTGAGTCAAAGATAGTTTTGGAATAGTTTTCATTTTTCAAACAGGTTTGTTATTTTATTTCAGTTTACTAAATAGTTTCCCCCTAATTACTTATTCTATAATAAGCATGGAGGTTTCCCCTATCAATCAGTCATAGGTACTGGTGACAAAGAGCCCTGTAACCTAGCTGGGACTGGGACAGACGGAACACTTTTGTGGTAACAGACAGGGGCGATTTGTAATCAAATCTAATTCCCAGGAATGGGGTTCATATGAACCACAGAGACTGTGTTTGGGATAATAACATGGCCGTGTCCAACCCTGCTTGTTCCCTCGACTCCGCTACCAACCACCAATCTCCAGCAGGGCCCTTTACCTGTATCACTAGACACTTCATAGTGAGCTACAGGTAGGAATCAGCAATGAATTCAAATAATGAGCCATCTATGGGAGGGTTAACCCTTTGTGGACAAATCTCTCAACGTATTACTGCTACCCTTGGGAGATTGATATACCCCTTTTTTGGGGACATTTTATATATGACTGCTTCTGCTCAGTGTTTGAGATCAATTGACACTCTTTACCATGGCACTTTGAGATTTATTTTAAACTGCAAAACCCTTACGCACCACTGCACTTTGTATACCAGGGTTGGCTGGCCTTCTCTAGTCACTCGTAGGCTCAGTCACTGGTATACTTTTATTTACAAAGCCATTTTGGGTTTACTACCTTTTTATTTGGGCATTTTTATTGTTCAGAAATGTGGTGGGTACTCTCTTCGTTCGCTGGACTTTATCCTGCTAACTGTTCCAAATGTCCAAACTGAATTTGGTAAAAGGGCTTTTATGTACTCTGCGCCATCGTCTTGGAACACCTTACAAAATACTTTTAAACTGGAAGAACTTGTCCCGATTGGTGTTTTTAAATCACTGATGAAAGATTTTGAGGCTGATTCCCTGACCTGTCAATGTTTTTAATTTGCTGTTTTTGATTTTGTTATACTCTTGTCAATTCAATGGTTTTTACTAGATTATTTGTAGTTTTTCATATTGTCTGTCTGTCATTTTTGTAATGACTTGGTGCTGCCTATCTTGGCCAGGACGCTCTTGAAAAAGAGATTTTAAATCTCAAATGAGCCCTTCCTGGTTAAATAAAGTTTAAATTAAAAAAATTAAAAAATTGAACACCGGCTCCTAACCTCGTCGGATGTGGCAGGGCTTGCCAACTATTACAGACTACAAAGGGAAGCACAGCCAATAGCTGCCCAGTGACACGAGCCTACCAGACGAGTTAAATTACTTCTATGCTTGCTTCGAGGAAAGTAACACTGAAACATGTATGAGAGCATCAGCTGTTCCGGGCGACTTTGTGATCACGTTCTCCGCAGCCGATGTGAGTAAGACCTTTAAACAGGTTAACATTCACAAGGCCACAGGGCCAGACGGATTACCAGGATGTGTACTCCAAGCATGCGCTGACCAACTGGCAAGGGTCTTCACTGACATTTTCATCCCCTGTCTGAGTCTGTCATTTCAACATGTTTCAAGCAGACCACCATAGTCCCTGTGCCCAAGAACACTAAGGTAACCTGCCTAAATGACTACCGACCCATAGCACTCACATCTGTAGCCATGAAGTGCTTTGAAAGGCTGGTCGTGGCTCACATTAACACCATTATCCCAGAAACCCTAGACCCACTCCAATTTGCATACTGCCCCAACAGATCCACAAATGATGCAATCTCTATTGCACTCCACACTGCCCTTTCCCACCTGGACAAAAGGAACACCCATGTGAAAATGCTATTCATCGACTACAGCTCAGCGTTCAACACCATAGTACCCTCAAAGCTCATCACTAAGCTAAGGACCCTGGGACTAAACACTGAGCACGCCCCCATTCTCATCGAAGGGGTTGTAGTGGAGCAGGTGAAAGCCTCAAGTTCCTTGGTATCCACATCCTTGGGGTCCACCTAGGCTTAGTTAACTGGTGAACTGTTGAAATCATGGAAACATAATGACAATTCTAATTCTAAATTTGTAATAGAATGTGCAGCACCTTGAATATATTGTTGTTTGACTACCAATTAATAAACCAGGGAGGAATTACTGACAGAGTAGGAGTATGGTGGATACATCCAAGAGAGGGAAATCAGGAAGGTAAATGACAGCAAGTAGTGCAGACGAAAGGGATAACAAGTTGGTGAAGCAACAGATGTGCTGGAATGAGAACAATATAGATGGAATGAGAACAATATAGATGCTACTTTGAGAACACAAACCCTCACATCTTTCACTGCACAGAGCGAGGGAGTCCAGGGGATGACTGGAGGAGCAATGGAGGAAGCATTGTGGGATTCTCTTGGCGTGAGTACAGTTGGTGAGACTGAGTGGACGATGGTGAAGAACAGTGGAGTGAAAAGGGCTAAAGTTGGTAATGAACAGCAGTTTAGGGTCGGAGTGGGAATCATCAGCAAGGATGTTATTGTGGGTGACCTGTTAACGGTCTCAAAGATGGTGAAGGATGAATTGGTTAAAGTGGAATCGGTTCGAGTGACCAGGAGCGGTATGATACTGATTGTGTGTCAACAGAGCAAAAGGAGAAAGCTTTGTGTGGTTTAGGTTAAACATTTCAGGTAGACGCACGTTGATTAAAATTAATGATAGACGGAAGGTTTTACTGTGGTTTGGTGAAGTGCCTCTCCCATCTTATGTAAAACCTGGGTAAGTGAGATATACAGAAGCCGCTGCAGTTTGGACACGTGGCAAGTGTTTGTCGAAGGAATAAATATGTCGTAGTCAGCTGAAGCATGTTGTAATTGTGATGGGAATCACGTTCCCAAGTTCCCGGAGTGCCCTGTACGGATGAAGGATGTCACAGTAGCTAGGACAATCAGGCCCATCCAGCAGTTGTCCTATGTGGAGGCAGTGAAAATAGCTGAAGGAGTAGAGGAGAAGGTAGTTCATGTCCCACAGTCTGCAGTGAAGCCATGCAGGAGAAGGATCCCAACAAACTAATAGTGAACAAGGTGAACTTTGTTGTGTTTATAGAGCAAGTGATAAATTGCATTAATAAATTATTAGTAACCTTCGTCCAAAACTAGCAGTTTCCGCATTAGCTTGGAGGAGTTTCTACAACAAAATTGCGTTTGCATTGTCCTCACTGCCGCAGTGATAAATTGCATTAATAATAAACTAATAAAACATCTAAGAAGCTAGACATCATTGTGAAGGCGGCAAATAGATTTCTGGATCTCCAGGACTTCAGACGAAATGTTACAGGGAGTACTGAATGAAGACGTTCCCCCCTCCCAGGTTCCTGAACCTGTGTAGGGATCTGAATAGTACCGTTTTTGTTTGAAATTCAGGGTAGTGGAGTGAATTTGGGTCGTGTTTATTTTTTATTTTACGTAATTAGTATGATTTGTTAATCCCAATTTCTTTGTGTTTTGGTTATTTTTTACAACCCCGTACATTTGGTGGCAGCAATACACCTGATGAGTGTAGTCTGACAATAAACCTCAGAGAAGAAGACATGGTAGGAACCAAAGTGTTGGTCAGTGTTTCCAGTTGACCCTAATTAGATGTTACATTACATGTTGTTTTCGTACTTCATGTAGCCGGCTAGCTAGCTAACATATTCATACTTCGCTTACTCCTCTCTGATAAGATACCGCTGCACAAACATGATTATCTAGGCCTACACCAGCACTGGTACCAGGCAGTATTAGCTAGCTACGTTTGCTCTGACTCTTAATACATTTAGCAAGCTAGCTAGCCTGCTAACTAGCGATTAGCAGCTAACATTATTTGAGCAACACCTTGCTAAGAAAAGACAATCTTTTGCCTTTAATGTAACGGCATGAAAAGAATTGCCAGAATATTATACAATGACTTATCAAAAGCTCTAACAATTTGACCTCAACAGGAAATCTACACTGGCAGTTATAGAAAGACCCATTTACTATATAACCATTGATTCTTGAAGAATATAACATAAATGCCTCAAATGTTTCAGCCGTATTACCCCACCAGAAACCAAAACATAAGCTCGTATAACGCCACTGTTTGTAAACAAATACTATATGGCTGAGGAGTAGGGTCGATCCAAGCGTTCTGACCTCACAATGACAGTAAAGCACCCAAGCTAACGTTGGATAGCTTGCGAGACACAAATCAGAGAAAACCTCACTCTAACCATTTTACTTGCCCTAGCAGAGCTGGTTAGGCTGTTTTCATGTTATCCAGAGCGTTGGTGACTAACTGTGCTGCTGCAACAATTTAATTTGAGCTTTTTTTGCAGATGTTTACTGACACCGGCCATATTCAACGGGTGTTGAGCGTTATTAAATTCATCAGTTATTCTGCGCTTTGGTACTCAGACGAGAGTGCTCTGCAATCGAAGTAGATAGCCAGAGCGAATTTACGAACGCACCCGAATTAACAATGTCCATTGAGAACGCACACCACCCCTTGGCTAAGAATGACGTGAATAATCAAGTCAATAAATATTGAGTAGTTAGTTAGAATATAGTTACTATACTGGCAAGTTTGATGTATACGTAACCAACTAACGTTAGGTAGCTAGTTCACATACTGGTACATACTGTTGTAAAGATATGCTATGCTTTTTGTAAGGATAGTGTAGCTAACATAACGTGTAATGTAACTTATTTGAAAAGTCATTACTTTATTGCATTGCTCAACATTTGTCATAATTATTTAAAGCAGTTCATTTGTATCCGCTCTCTCGTTGGACTTCGGCTGCATATTTTCCCCCATTTTCTTCAAATCTGAAAACGTTAACCACAACCATTTCCTGAAGAATTGAATTATGGGCCCTAAAGTACTGCGTGTATATGTCATATTTTGGCGAATTTAGTACGACATCCGGGAACTTTTGGCATACTAACTATATCATACTATGACCAATAAGCAGACTATATACTCAATTAACATCACAAATAGTACAGTTAGTATGAGTATTCTAACACAGCTCAGGACTCTGGGATGCCATTTTGTTGCTGTTTAAAAACTAGGTTGCCCCTTTAAAAAAGCCACAACAATCAATCAACCAATCTGCAGTTCAACCAATAACAAAGCTGTAATTCCACTACTGTTTTGGTAATAAGATGATGGATGGGGCTGGAGAAATGTAACTGGTCTCAAATGCATAGACAGACCTATGGATGCAAGGACTGACCATCCATGATATCAACATTATAGTTTTAACCATGTTGAGGCTATACAGTGTTGATTTACATTGTTTCTAAACATTGGAGTAAAAAAAAGTTTATTTGGGGTTCTGATGGGGTACAACAGTTGAACTAAGCTCATGAGGCATGTGTTATATTCTTCAAGAATCAATGGCTATAAATAAATAATATAAAAGTCAAAATATGGATGTAGCAATTGCACATTTCCCCTTTAACACCACACATCAGTTCAACAACCGCAGAGTTTGTGCTTCTGTTTTTAAGACAGTACTTACGAGTGTTAATCAGGGAACGGTTTCTCAAAACCATCAAGTTCACCGTTTGAACCATTGGATGTCTTAAGATGCGTTTGGGAAACCGGGACCAGATATCCAGTTTCCTCCTCTTCTTCATTTTTCGACGTGACAGTCATATCCCCCTCCTATTCTTTCACTGAAACGTCGTCGTCCTCCTCTTTCACTCTGAACGCGTCTTCCTCTTCTTTAACTGAAACGTCTTTCTCTTCTTCTTTCACTGTAACAGCCTCACCCTCTACTTGTTTTGTATAGTAACATCCTCCTCTTTCACTCTGAACGCGTCTTCCTCTTCTTTCTCTGCAACGTCTTTCTCTTCTTCTTTCACTGTAACAGCCTCACTCTCTACTTACATTTACATTTAAGTCATTTAGCAGACGCTCTTATCCAGAGCGACTTACAAATTGGAAAGTTCATACATATTCATCCTGGTCCCCCCGTGGGAATTGAACCCTGGTCCCCCCGTGGGGAGGGGGTTACAATACTTGTTTTTGTATTGTAACAGCCTCCTCCTCCTCCTTCACGAGAGCTTCTTTCTCCATCCAGCAGACTCCCTCTTCTTCAGCAGGAACCGGGTTAAGTTTGAAACTGGAGCTATGAGGCTTGTACTGAAGTCGCTAAGCGGTATAATTCAAAGGAGTGTCACTTTATTAGCAGCACGTGATCAATGACGTCTGAAGAATCATTTCGTCGAACACCTGATTGGTTTGGTATTGGGCTTGTTCGACATTGCAGCCGACAGTGCAGGTGGCTGCTGACTGCTGACTGACTAATTTACAAATCACCTTGCATCATAAATAACTTCTGTTAGGATTTATGTTTATGCACTATAGGCTGTTAGCAGATTGGTGGAAGGTGAATGATGTTTTGTTACACACACACACAATGCAGAGGGGGTGTGTAAAAACTCTCTCTAGACCAACCAGGAGTTTAGAATACTGGACAATACCATATTAGGAACTGTTTCAGTGAATGGTCGAGGGGGACATAAGATGGAGCTGCTCTACCCAACAACCAGATGTGGAGAAGGAAAACGCCAAGGGGCTTGGACAAGTTTGGGGGCCCACAAAGGAGGAGCAAGAGTATGAACCATGCTAAACCTCTACTATGATAGGCCAACTGGAAGAGTTGAGAATAAACTTGTCATAGTATAAAACTACTATTTTGAGTACATTCCACAGTTCTCTGATCTACCCTGCGCGGAGATCCAGTGAACCCGTATATACGAAAATTGCATTTGCCATTTATCGTTTGAGTTTAATTAAAATACTTAAACTATATTCGGTGACTATGAATCACATTTTGTCCTGATGCCAGATTTGAACTGACACAAATCTCTTTCACTTCTCATTATTATTTATAAATCAGTCAGCCAGTCACCGTTTACCCACAACGCAGCATGGATTTGATGCTCTCGAACACGGCCAGTGGTTTAATATATGACATAATGGCTACGCTGCTACGGCGTGTGACTTCATCTATAAAAATGTGGCTGTTCTAAATTCTGTGTCGCTCAAAGCCTTGAGTAACGAACCGATTTTTGACACAATTGGCTCGAAAGCATCAATGCTTCGGGAAGCTTTATTGCCCCATCACTACTTTTCAGCATGTTTTCTGTGAATTAGACTACGGGAGTTTTGTAACTTTTTCCACCTTGGCTTACTGTTAGTTGGGTTCTGACTGGTCTCCGGTAGTTGGTCTCGCTGACCATAACCGTGCTGGTTGGCTACGCTGGTTAGGCTAATAGCTAGTTGGCCAAATAGCTAACGTTAGCTGGCTGGCTAAGATAACTGCATATAGCTAATGTTAGCTGGCTGGCCAAGATAACTGCATATAGCTAATCCTGCTGGCTGGCTAAGATAACTGCATATAGCTAATGTTAGCTGGCTGGCTAAGATAACTGCATATAGCTAACATTATTTGATTTTTGGTTAGATGGCGTTATGCATTTCCAAAACTGTGGTTTACTTTAATCACTCAAGTCATGAGCGCAAATGATTGGTTTAATTTAAAGTTATACATTTTAAGGTATTTCTGTTATAGTTTACATTATAGGGAATAGGCTGGTCCTGCATATTACTTCACACCTGACTTTGGCATTCTTCTAAATTCTGATTGGTTTAATGTAATAACTCCAAAAATAGAACTGTGAGGTGTTTCTTTGCATTGGACATTTTTTTATATTTTATTAGATATTTTATAAACAATACAAAACATACACATACAAACAACAACATCATACAAACATTAACTACATCACACCTGCCCAGACCCACTAGAACACACCTCCATCTCCATTAACTACATCACACATGCCCAGACCCACTAGAACACACCTCCATCTCCATTAACTATATCACACCTGCCCAAACCCACTAGAACACACCTCCATCTCCATTAACTACATCACACCTGCCCAGACCCACTAGAACACACCTCCATCTCCATTAACTACATCACACCTGCCCAGACCCACTACAACACACCCCCATCTCCATTAACTACATCACACCTGCCCAGACCCACTAGAACACACCTCCATCTCCATTAACTACATCACACCTGCCCAGACCCACTAGAACACACCTCCATCTCCATTAACTACATCACACCTGCCCAGACCCACTAGAACACACCCCCATCTCCATTAACTACATCACACCTGTTCAGACTCACTAGAACACACCCCCATCTCCATTAATCCCTTAACTACATCACACCTGTCCAGACCCACTAGAACACACCTCCATCTCCATTAACTACATCACACCTGCCCAGACCCACTAGAACACCCCCCCATCTCCATTAACTACATCACACCTGCCCAGACCCACTAGAACACACCTCCATCTCCATTAACTACATCACACCTGTTCAGACTCACTAGAACACACCCCCATCTCCATTAATCCCTTAACTACATCACACCTGTCCAGACCCACTAGAACACACCTCCATCTCCATTAACTACATCACACCTGTTCAGACTCACTAGAACACACCCCCATCTCCATTAATCCCTTAACTACATCACACCTGTCCAGACCCACTAGAACACACCTCCATCTCCATTAACTACATCACACCTGCCCAGACCCACTAGAACACACCCCAATCTCCATTAACTACATCACACCTGCCCAGACCCACTAGAACACCCCCCCATCTCCATTAACTACATCAAACCTGCCCAGACCCACTATAACACACCTCCATCTCCATTAACTACATCACACCTGCCCAGACCCACTAGAACACACCTCCATCTCAAGTGCCCGCATCAGCACCATTTTATTTCTCTCCGTCACTTTAAACTTTTGGATAATAAAGCATTTGACCTTTCTTTTGAATTAACAACAGAGGATTGGTTGATTTCCAGGTTTTAATTAAGTATAATATTTAAGATGATTGACGAGAAAAGTATCGTCCAACTCTGGGGTATCTCTCTGCACCCTCAAATGCCATGTTTTGAAATAAACAGACAGACAGATTAAAAGTAATTTTACATTGTATAACTGTACTTCTGACAGCCAACTTTCTAACTCCGCCCATAACTTTATGACGTCATAACATTCCCAGAAGGATTATTGAGTCATTGTTAGTTTTACACTGAAGACATGACTCTGCCGTTGTGCTGTAGAATTTGTGAATTTTGTCTCTTCTATAATAAGGGACTATCATTTGTCCCAACATCACAGGCCACAGACTTTGATGCAGTTAAAGACTTCCAAAAGTGTTTCTGCAGTTTAAGATCAACTGAGTTTTTTTAATGGGGTTTCTCCCTGTGCACCTGCCAATGTTAATCCTTTGAACGAGACAAGTTACCAGACAGGACATATTGCTAATATTCTTCCCATTAATAACCTGAATGACAATTAACTTGTGGGTGGTGGTGGTGATGACGGCCTATTGGATGACGTCGCCCATCGGGATTCCCCCAAAAAGAAGACGCTCTGGATTGATCACTGGAGTCAGATGTGAAGGAGGAGGTTGATCATCAGGAGTCAGATGTGAAGGAGGAGGTTGATCATCAGGAGTCAGTTGTGAAGGAGGAGGTTGATCATCAGGAGTCAGATGTGAAGGAGGAGGTTGATCATCAGGAGTCAGTTGTGAAGGAGGAGGTTGATCATCAGGAGTCAGATGTGAAGGAGGAGGTTGATCATCAGGAGTCAGATGTGAAGGAGGAGGTTGATCATCAGGAGTCAGATGTGAAGGAGGAGTTTGATCATCAGTGAACCTCTAGGATTGTGACTGGGCTGGCGTTTCCACTTCCAGCTGGGTCATATATTTTGATACATTGAATGTTGATATTGTGAACCTATGTTATATATTTGTACCTCCTGTTTCATGAAGTGATGTCACTAAGTACTGCCCCTATATATACAATGCATTTGGAAATTATTCAGACCCCTTCACCTTTTCCACATTTTGTCACGTTACAGCCTTATCCTAAAATGGATTAAATCATTTTCCCCCCTCATCAATCTACACACAATACCCAATAATGACATCACAATACCCCATAATGACATCACAATACCCCATAATGACATCACAATACCCCATAGTGACAAAGCAAAAACAGGTAAATAAATGAAGAAAATAGATTTTCTTTCAAAAACAAGTGACCCCAAACTTTTGAATGGTAGTGTACATCTACATGATGTATTGTTACACCATGTAGGAGCAGTATAGACCTAGTCTGTTCATTTTATACATCTACATGATGTATTGTTACACCATGTAGGAGCAGTATAGACCTAGTCTGTTCATTATATACATCTACATTATGTATTGTTACACCATGTAGGAGCAATATAGATCTAGTCTGTTCAATATATACATCTACATGATGTATTGTTACACCATGTAGGAGCAGTATAGACCTATTCTGTTCATTATAAACATCTACATGATGTATTGTTGCACCATGTAGGAGCAGTATAGACCTAGTCTGTTCATTATATACATCTACATGATGTATTGTTACACCATGTAGGAGCAGTATAGACCTAGTCTGTTCATTATATACATCTACATGATGTATTGTTACACCATGTAGGAGCAGTATAGACCTAGTCTGTTCATTATAAATATCTACATGATGTATTGTTACACCATGTTGGAGCAGTATAGACCTAGTCTGTTCATTATATACATCTACATGATGTATTGTTACACCATGTAGGAGCAGTATAGACCTAGTCTGTTCATTATATACATCTACATGATGTATTGTTGCACCATGTAGGAGCAGTATAGACCTAGTCTGTTCATTATAAATATCTACATGATGTATTGTTACACCATGTAGGAGCAGTATAGACCTAGTCTGTTCATTATATACATCTACATGATGTATTGTTGCACCATGTAGGAGCAGTATAGACCTAGTCTGTTCATTATAAATATCTACATGATGTATTGTTACACCATGTTGGAGCAGTATATACCTAGTCTGTTCATTATATACATCTACATGATGTATTGTTACACCATGTAGGAGCAGTATAGACCTAGTCTGTTCATTATATACATCTACATGATGTATTGTTACACCATGTTGGAGCAGTATATACCTAGTCTGTTCATTATATACATCTACATGATGTATTGTTACACCATGTAGGAGCAGTATAGACCTAGTCTGTTCATTATAAATATCTACATGATGTATTGTTACACCATGTAGGAGCAGTATAGACCTAGTCTGTTCATTATATACATCTACATGATGTATTGTTGCACCATGTAGGAGCAGTATAGACCTAGTCTGTTCATTATAAATATCTACATGATGTACTGGTACACCATGTAGGAGCAGTATAGACCTAGTCTGTTCATTATATACATCTACATTATGTATTGTTACACCATGTAGGAGCAGTATAGACCTAGTCTGTTCATTATATACATCTATATGATGTATTGTTACACCATGAAGGAGCAGTATAGACCTAGTCTGTTCATTATATACATCTATATGATGTATTGTTACACCATGTAGGAGTAGTATAGACCTAGTCTGTTCATTATATACATCTACATGATGTATTGTTACACCATGTAGGAGCAGTATAGACCTAGTCTGTTCATTTTATACATCTACATGATGTATTGTTACACCATGTAGGAGCAGTATAGACCTAGTCTGTTCATTATATACATCTACATTATGTATTGTTACACCATGTAGGAGCAGTATAGACCTAGTCTGTTCATTATATACATCTACATCAGGGGTGTCAAAGTCAAATGGACGGAGGGCCAAATAAAAAATTTAGCTACAAGCCGAGGGCCGGACTGTTCGAATGTTCATTGAAAAATTTTTAAATGACGCATATAGTCTAGTGAACCTAATTGAACCTACTGAAAACCTAACAAATATATTCCAATATGATCAGATAAATAAAGCAATATTTTCTTATGGCTCTGTCAGTAATCTTTAATTTTCAACAGACACAAAAGACAAATTTCCTTTATATAAAAATCCCCATAACATGAACATTAAATGAAAGAAACCGGTATTCAAGGCACCATCAGTAGCCTATATTTTCTATTTTAGCAAAAGTGGGCTAAATTTACTTCAAAGAAAAAAACAATAATAGCAATTTTCTATCATCCACTCAACTGAAATATTTTTAAAATATAATTGGATTGAAATACAATAAAATAAAGTGCAAAAATCTATTAATCAAAAACAACACTTTGTTTAAGGAGAAGTAACATGCAGTGAAAACAAATATTAAACTTTAACTTTTAAACTTGAACTGAGTAAAAACTCTAAATATGTGATTGCACAGTAATGTTCACTTGTTTGAGGTTGAGGGTGATACTTGGTGGTGTCCCATCTTTTCCACAAGTTCATCAATGTTCGGGGTAAGGCTCTGAGCTGAGGAAATCCTCAGAATTGAGTGGAGGTGTTCAGCAGTAAGTCGACTTCTGTGTGATGTTTTGTTCAGGTTCATCAAAGAAAACAGTTGTTCACACAGGTATGTGCTGCCAAACATAGACAACGTTTGAGCAGCCTGGATGCGCAGCTGGGGCATTGTGTCGGGGAGGAAACGGGCGAACTCCGCAGCACCCACTGCCGCATATTTTGCCCTCAGTGCATCATTGCATTGGAGGTCAATCAACTCCATTTGGAGGTTTGGTGGTGAGCTTTCCACGTCAACAGCAAATGGGTTACCGAGCAGTTCCAACCTGCTTTTTTGTGCTTCAAAGTCAGCAAATCGGCGTCGAAAGTCAGCGGCAAGCATACCTATTTTATCAGCCAACTGTGCGCTCGGGAACGCACTGGTAGAGAGCTTCTCTTTCATGGTCTGGCAGCTGGGAAAGTGGCTCAAATTTTCTTTCCGCATCTGCGTCTCCCACAGAGTCAGTTTGGTTTTAAATGCCTTCACTGTACTGTACATATCAGAGATGACATGATCCCGACCCTGCAGCTGCAAGTTCATTGCATTCAGATGACTCGTAATGTCACACAGAAAAGCCATTTCACACAGAAACATTTCGTCTCGGAGTTGTGTTGTGTCTTTCCCTTTGCTGTCCAAGAACAGACAAATCTCCTCACGAAGCTCGAAACATCTTTGAAGCACCTTTCCCTGGCTTAGCCATCGCACCTCTGTGTGATAAGGCAAATCACCATGCTCCGTTTCTAACTCCGTCAGAAATGCCTTGAACTGGCGGTGATTCAAACCTTTGGCTCTGATAAAGTTAACTGTGCGCGTGATGATGCTCATTACATGCTCCATTTTCAAGGCTTTACCGCACAACGCTTCCTGGTGTATGATACAATGATAAGCTGTCAGCTCACCTGTCGCGTTTTCCTCTTGCATCTTTTCCCGTATCTTCGCCACCAGTCCGCTCCTGTGTCCACACATCGCAGGTGCTCCGTCGGTTGTCAAACCCACGAGTTTTTCCCAAGGCAGCTCCATCTCATTTACACATCTTGACACCTCTTCATACAAATCATGCCCCGTAGTTGTGCCATGCATAGGACGTAAAGCCAAAAACTCCTCTGTCACGCTTAGGCTGGAGTCCACTCCGCGGATGAAAATTGACAACTGGGCAATGTCAGAAATGTCGGTGCTCTCATCCACAGCCAAGGAATATGCAATGAAATCTTTTCCCTTTTTCACAAGCTGCTCTTTTAGATTGATGGACAACTGGTCTACTCTCTCGGCAATGGTGTTTCTGCTCAGACTCACATTTAAAAAGAGTTGCCTTTTTTCTGGGCAAACTTCGTCACAAACTTTAATCATGCAGTTTTTGATGAAATCCCCCTCCGTAAATGGCCGGGCTGATTTAGCGATCTCTTCTGCCAAAATAAAACTGGCCTTGACAGCAGCCTGGCCTTGTGATTTGGCTTTTTTGAACAGAGCCTGTCGAGATTCCTCTGCCTTTTGTAGCCTTTGTTCCATGTCCATATTCTTGTTTTTGTCCGCGTGTTTCGTTTCATAATGTCGTCTCAGATTATACTCTTTCAGTACCGCCACACTTTCTCCACACAGAAGACACACAGGTTTTCCAGCTACCTCCGTGAACATATACTCCGACTCCCACCTTGTTTGAAACCCCCGGTTCTCAGTGTCCACCTTCCGTTTTGCCATTTTTGATGGGTATCTGAAAGTTAATTTTACTGTGATGCTGACGACTGCTGTGCCAATAAATATTGAAATGAAGCAGCCTACTGCTCGGTGCGTCACCGTTGCATTGTGGGAAATGTAGTATTGGTGCGTGTAAAAGATCTGCGGGCTGCCGGCTTGCTGCGGTCTGCGGGCCGGTTCTAATAATAAATCAAGATCATCCCAGGGGCCGTAAAAAACCTTCTCGCGGGCCGGATGTGGCCCGCGGGCCTTGACTCTGACATATGTGATCTACATGATGTATTGTTACACCATGTAGGAGCAGTATAGACCTAGTCTGTTCATTATATACATCTACACGATGTATTGTTACACCATGTAGGAGCAGTATAGACCTAGTCTGTTCATTATAAACATCTACATGATGTATTGTTACACCATGTAGGAGCAGTATAGACCTAGTCTGTTCATTATATACATCTACACGATGTATTGTTACACCATGTAGGAGCAGTATAGACCTAGTCTGTTCATTATAAACATCTACATGATGTATTGTTACATCATGTAGGAGCAGTATAGACCTAGTCTGTTCATTATATACATCTACATGATGTATTGTTACACCATGTAGGAGCAGTATAGACCTAGTCTGTTCATTATATACATCTACATGATGTATTGTTACACCATGTAGGAGCAGTATAGACCTAGTCTGTTCATTATATACATCTACATGATGTATTGTTACACCATGTAGGAGCAGTATAGACCTAGTCTGTTCATTATATACATCTACATGATGTATTGTTACACCATGTAGGAGCAGTATAGACCTAGTCTGTTCATTATAAATATCTACATGATGTATTGTTACACCATGTTGGAGCAGTATAGACCTAGTCTGTTCATTATATACATCTACATGATGTATTGTTACACCATGTAGGAGCAGTATAGACCTAGTCTGTTCATTATATACATCTACATGATGTATTGTTGCACCATGTAGGAGCAGTATAGACCTAGTCTATTCATTATATTTATCTACATGATGTATTGTTACACCATGTAGGAGCAGTATAGACCTAGTCTGTTCATTATATACATCTACATGATGTATTGTTGCACCATGTAGGAGCAGTATAGACCTAGTCTGTTCATTATAAATATCTACATGATGTATTGTTACACCATGTTGGAGCAGTATATACCTAGTCTGTTCATTATATACATCTACATGATGTATTGTTACACCATGTAGGAGCAGTATAGACCTAGTCTGTTCATTATATACATCTACATGATGTATTGTTGCACCATGTAGGAGCAGTATAGACCTAGTCTGTTCATTATAAATATCTACATGATGTACTGGTACACCATGTAGGAGCAGTATAGACCTAGTCTGTTCATTATATACATCTACATTATGTATTGTTACACCATGTAGGAGCAGTATAGACCTAGTCTGTTCATTATATACATCTATATGATGTATTGTTACACCATGAAGGAGCAGTATAGACCTAGTCTGTTCATTATATACATCTATATGATGTATTGTTACACCATGTAGGAGTAGTATAGACCTAGTCTGTTCATTATATACATCTACATGATGTATTGTTACACCATGTAGGAGCAGTATAGACCTAGTCTGTTCATTATATACATCTACATGATGTATTGTTACACCATGTAGGAGCAGTATGGACCTAGTCTGTTCATTATATACATCTACATGATGTATTGTTACACCATGTAGGAGCAGTATAGACCTAGTCTGTTCATTATATACATCTACATGATGTATTGTTACACCATGTAGGAGCAGTATAGACCTAGTCTGTTCATTTTATACATCTACATGATGTATTGTTGCACCATGTAGGAGCAGTATAGACCTAGTCTGTTCATTATAAATATCTACATGATGTATTGTTACACCATGTTGGAGCAGTATATACCTAGTCTGTTCATTATATACATCTACATGATGTATTGTTACACCATGTAGGAGCAGTATAGACCTAGTCTGTTCATTATATACATCTACATGATGTATTGTTGCACCATGTAGGAGCAGTATAGACCTAGTCTGTTCATTATAAATATCTACATGATGTATTGTTACACCATGTAAGAGCAGTATAGACCTAGTCTGTTCATTATATACATCTACATGATGTATTGTTGCACCATGTAGGAGCAGTATAGACCTAGTCTGTTCATTATAAATATCTACATGATGTACTGGTACACCATGTAGGAGCAGTATAGACCTAGTCTGTTCATTATATACATCTACATTATGTATTGTTACACCATGTAGGAGCAGTATAGACCTAGTCTGTTCATTATATACATCTATATGATGTATTGTTACACCATGAAGGAGCAGTATAGACCTAGTCTGTTCATTATATACATCTATATGATGTATTGTTACACCATGTAGGAGTAGTATAGACCTAGTCTGTTCATTATATACATCTACATGATGTATTGTTACACCATGTAGGAGCAGTATAGACCTAGTCTGTTCATTATATACATCTACATGATGTATTGTTACACCATGTAGGAGCAGTATGGACCTAGTCTGTTCATTATATACATCTACATGATGTATTGTTACACCATGTAGGAGCAGTATAGACCTAGTCTGTTCATTATATACATCTACATGATGTATTGTTACACCATGTAGGAGCAGTATAGACCTAGTCTGTTCATTATATACATCTACATGATGTATTGTTACACCATGTAGGAGCAGTATAGACCTAGTCTGTTCATTATATACATCTACATGATGTATTGTTACACCATGTAGGAGCAGTATAGACCTAGTCTGTTCATTATATACATCTACATAATGTATTGTTACACCATGTAGGAGCAGTATAGACCTAGTCTGTTCATTATATACATCTACATGATGTATTGTTACACCACTTAGGAGCAGTATAGACCTAGTCTGTTCATTATATACATCTACATGATGTATTGTTACACCGTGTAGGAGCAGTATAGACCTAGTCTGTTCATTATATACATCTACATGATGTATTGTTACACAGTGTAGGAGCAGTATAGACCTAGTCTGTTCATTATATATATCTACATGATGTATTGTTACACAGTGTAGGAGCAGTATAGACCTAGTCTGTTCATTATAAATATCTACATGATATATTGTTACACCATGTAGGAGCAGTATAGACCTAGTCTGTTCATTATATACATCTACATTATGTATTGTTACACCATGTAGGAGCAGTATAGACCTAGTCTGTTCATTATATACATCTATATGATGTATTGTTACACCATGAAGGAGCAGTATAGACCTAGTCTGTTTATTATATACATCTATATGATGTATTGTTACACCATGTAGGAGTAGTATAGACCTAGTCTGTTCATTATATACACCTACATGATGTATTGTTACACCATGTAGGAGCAGTATAGACCTAGTCTGTTCATTATATACATCTACATGATGTATTGTTACACCATGTAGGAGCAGTATGGACCTAGTCTGTTCATTATATACATCTACATGATGTATTGTTACACCATGTAGGAGCAGTATAGACCTAGTCTGTTCATTATATACATCTACATGATGTATTGTTGCACCATGTAGGAGCAGTATGGACCTAGTCTGTTCATTATATACATCTACATGATGTATTGTTACACCATGTAGGAGCAGTATAGACCTAGTCTGTTCATTATATACATCTACATGATGTATTGTTACACCATGTAGGAGCAGTATAGACCTAGTCTGTTCATTATATACATCTACATGATGTATTGTTACACCATGTAGGAGCAGTATAGACCTAGTCTGTTCATTATATACATCTACATAATGTATTGTTACACCATGTAGGAGCAGTATAGACCTAGTCTGTTCATTATATACATCTACATGATGTATTGTTACACCACTTAGGAGCAGTATAGACCTAGTCTGTTCATTATATACATCTACATGATGTATTGTTACACCGTGTAGGAGCAGTATAGACCTAGTCTGTTCATTATATACATCTACATGATGTATTGTTACACAGTGTAGGAGCAGTATAGACCTAGTCTGTTCATTATATATATCTACATGATGTATTGTTACACCACGTAGGAGCAGTATAGACCTAGTCTGTTCATTATAAATATCTACATGATGTATTGTTACACCATGTAGGAGCAGTATAGACCTAGTCTGTTCATTATATACATCTACATTATGTATTGTTACACCATGTAGGAGCAGTATAGACCTAGTCTGTTCATTATATACATCTATATGATGTATTGTTACACCATGAAGGAGCAGTATAGACCTAGTCTGTTCATTATATACATCTATATGATGTATTGTTACACCATGTAGGAGTAGTATAGACCTAGTCTGTTCATTATATACATCTACATGATGTATTGTTACACCATGTAGGAGCAGTATAGACCTAGTCTGTTCATTATATACATCTACATGATGTATTTTTACACCATGTAGGAGCAGTATGGACCTAGTCTGTTCATTATATACATCTACATGATGTATTGTTACACCATGTAGGAGCAGTATAGACCTAGTCTGTTCATTATATACATCTACATGATGTATTGTTACACCATGTAGGAGCAGTATAGACCTAGTCTGTTCATTATATACATCTATATGATGTATTGTTACACCATGAAGGAGCAGTATAGACCTAGTCTGTTCATTATATACATCTATATGATGTATTGTTACACCATGTAGGAGTAGTATAGACCTAGTCTGTTCATTATATACATCTACATGATGTATTGTTACACCATGTAGGAGCAGTATAGACCTAGTCTGTTCATTATATACATCTACATGATGTATTGTTACACCATGTAGGAGCAGTATAGACCTAGTCTGTTCATTATATACATCTACATGATGTATTGTTACACCATGTAGGAGCAGTATAGACCTAGTCTGTTCATTATATACATCTACATAATGTATTGTTACTCCGTGTAGGAGCAGTATAGACCTAGTCTGTTCATTATATACATCTACATGATGTATTGTTACACCGTGTAGGAGCAGTATAGACCTAGTCTGTTCATTATATACATCTACATGATGTATTGTTACACAGTGTAGGAGCAGTATAGACCTAGTCTGTTCATTATATATATCTACATGATGTATTGTTACACAGTGTAGGAGCAGTATAGACCTAATCTGTTCATTATAAATATCTACATGATGTATTGTTACACCATGTAGGAGCAGTATAGACCTAGTCTGTTCATTATATACATCTACATTATGTATTGTTACACCATGTAGGAGCAGTATAGACCTAGTCTGTTCATTATATACATCTATATGATGTATTGTTACACCATGAAGGAGCAGTATAGACCTAGTCTGTTTATTATATACATCTATATGATGTATTGTTACACCATGTAGGAGTAGTATAGACCTAGTCTGTTCATTATATACACCTACATGATGTATTGTTACACCATGTAGGAGCAGTATAGACCTAGTCTGTTCATTATATACATCTACATGATGTATTGTTACACCATGTAGGAGCAGTATGGACCTAGTCTGTTCATTATATACATCTACATGATGTATTGTTACACCATGTAGGAGCAGTATAGACCTAGTCTGTTCATTATATACATCTACATGATGTATTGTTGCACCATGTAGGAGCAGTATGGACCTAGTCTGTTCATTATATACATCTACATGATGTATTGTTACACCATGTAGGAGCAGTATAGACCTAGTCTGTTCATTATATACATCTACATGATGTATTGTTACACCATGTAGGAGCAGTATAGACCTAGTCTGTTCATTATATACATCTACATGATGTATTGTTACACCATGTAGGAGCAGTATAGACCTAGTCTGTTCATTATATACATCTACATAATGTATTGTTACACCATGTAGGAGCAGTATAGACCTAGTCTGTTCATTATATACATCTACATGATGTATTGTTACACCACTTAGGAGCAGTATAGACCTAGTCTGTTCATTATATACATCTACATGATGTATTGTTACACCGTGTAGGAGCAGTATAGACCTAGTCTGTTCATTATATACATCTACATGATGTATTGTTACACAGTGTAGGAGCAGTATAGACCTAGTCTGTTCATTATATATATCTACATGATGTATTGTTACACCACGTAGGAGCAGTATAGACCTAGTCTGTTCATTATAAATATCTACATGATGTATTGTTACACCATGTAGGAGCAGTATAGACCTAGTCTGTTCATTATATACATCTACATTATGTATTGTTACACCATGTAGGAGCAGTATAGACCTAGTCTGTTCATTATATACATCTATATGATGTATTGTTACACCATGAAGGAGCAGTATAGACCTAGTCTGTTCATTATATACATCTATATGATGTATTGTTACACCATGTAGGAGTAGTATAGACCTAGTCTGTTCATTATATACATCTACATGATGTATTGTTACACCATGTAGGAGCAGTATAGACCTAGTCTGTTCATTATATACATCTACATGATGTATTTTTACACCATGTAGGAGCAGTATGGACCTAGTCTGTTCATTATATACATCTACATGATGTATTGTTACACCATGTAGGAGCAGTATAGACCTAGTCTGTTCATTATATACATCTACATGATGTATTGTTACACCATGTAGGAGCAGTATAGAGCTAGTCTGTTCATTATATACATCTACACGATGTATTGTTACACCATGTAGGAGCAGTATAGACCTAGTCTGTTCATTATAAACATCTACATGATGTATTGTTACACCATGTAGGAGCAGTATAGACCTAGTCTGTTCATTATATACATCTATATGATGTATTGTTACACCATGTAGGAGCAGTATAGACCTAGTCTGTTCATTATATACATCTATTTGATGTATTGTTACACCATGAAGGAGCAGTATAGACCTAATCTGTTCATTATATACATCTATATGATGTATTGTTACACCATGTAGGAGTAGTATAGACCTAGTCTGTTCATTATTTACATCTACATGATGTATTGTTACACCATGTAGGAGCAGTATAGACCTAGTCTGTTCATTATATACATCTACATGATGTATTGTTACACCATGTAGGAGCAGTATGGACCTAGTCTGTTCATTATATACATCTACATGATGTATTGTTACACCATGTAGGAGCAGTATGGACCTAGTCTGTTCATTATATACATCTACATGATGTATTGTTACACCATGTAGGAGCAGTATAGACCTAGTCTGTTCATTATATACATCTACATGATGTATTGTTACACCATGTAGGAGCAGTATAGACCTAGTCTGTTCATTATATACATCTACATGATGTATTGTTACACCATGTAGGAGCAGTATAGACCTAGTCTGTTCATTATATATATCTACATGATGTATTGTTACACCACGTAGGAGCAGTATAGACCTAGTCTGTTCATTATAAATATCTACATGATGTATTGTTACACCATGTAGGAGCAGTATAGACCTAGTCTGTTCATTATATACATCTACATTATGTATTGTTACACCATGTAGGAGCAGTATAGACCTAGTCTGTTCATTATATACATCTATATGATGTATTGTTACACCATGAAGGAGCAGTATAGACCTAGTCTGTTTATTATATACATCTATATGATGTATTGTTACACCATGTAGGAGTAGTATAGACCTAGTCTGTTCATTATATACATCTACATGATGTATTGTTACACCATGTAGGAGCAGTATAGACCTAGTCTGTTCATTATATACATCTACATGATGTATTGTTACACCATGTAGGAGCAGTATGGACCTAGTCTGTTCATTATATACATCTACATGATGTATTGTTACACCATGTAGGAGCAGTATAGACCTAGTCTGTTCATTATATACATCTACACTGATGTATTGTTACACCATGTAGGAGCAGTATAGACCTAGTCTGTTCATTATATACATCTACACGATGTATTGTTACACCATGTAGGAGCAGTATAGACCTAGTCTGTTCATTATAAACATCTACATGATGTATTGTTACACCATGTAGGAGCAGTATAGACCTAGTCTGTTCATTATATACATCTACATGATGTATTGTTACACCATGTTAGGAGCAGTATAGACCTAGTCTGTTCATTATATACATCTACATGATGTATTGTTACACCATGTAGGAGCAGTATAGACCTAGTCTGTTCATTTATACATCTACATGATGTATTGTTACACCATGTAGGAGCAGTATAGACCTAGTCTGTTCATTATATACATATCTACATGATGTATTGTTACACCATGTTAGGAGCAGTATAGACCTAGTCTGTTCATTATATACATCTACATTATGTATTGTTACACATGTAGGAGCAGTATAGACCTAGTCTGTTCATTAATATACATCTACATGATGTATTGTTACACCATGTAGGAGCAGTATAGACCTAGTCTGTTCATTATATACATCTACATGAATGTATTGTTACACCATGTAGGAGCAGTATAGACCTAGTCTGTTCATTATATAATCTACATGATGTATTGTTACACCATGTAGGAGCAGTATAGACCTAGTCTGTTCATTATATACATCTACATGAGGTATTGTTACACCATGTAGGAACAGTATAGACCTAGTCTGTTCATTATAAATATCACATGATGTACTGTTACACCAGTGTAGGAGCAGTATAGAGCTTAGTCTGTTCATTATATACATCTACACGATGTATTGTACACCATGTAGGAGCAGTATAGACTAGTCTGTTCATTATAAACATCTACATGATGTATTGTTACACCATGTAGGAGCAGTATAGACCTAGTCTGTTCATTATATACATCTAATGATGTATTGTTACACCATGTAGGAGCAGTATAGACCTAGTCTGTTCATTATATACATCTAATGATGTATTGTTACACCATGAGGAGCAGTATAGACCTAATCTGTTCATATATACATCTAATGATGTATTGTTACACCATGTAGGAGAGTATAGACCTAGTCTGTTCATTATTACATCTACATGATGTATTGTTACACCATGTAGGAGCAGTATAGACCTAGTCTGTTCATTATATACATCTACATGATGTATTGTTACACCATGTAGGAGCAGTATGAACCTAGTCTGTTCATTATATAATCTACATGATGTATTGTTACACCACGTAGGAGCAGTATGACCTAGTTGTTCATTATATAATCTACATGATGTATTGTTACACCATGGAGGAGCAGTATAGACCTAGTCTGTTCATTATAAAATCTACATTATGTATTGTTACACCATGTAGGAGCAGTATAGACCTAGTCTGTTCATTATATACATCTAATGATGTATTGTTACACCATGAGGAGCAGTATAGACCTAGTCTGTTTATTATATACATCTATATGATGTATTGTTACACCATGTAGGAGTAGTATAGACCTAGTCTGTTCATTATATACATCTACATGATGTATTGTTACACCATGTAGAGCAGTATAGACTAGTCTGTTCATTATATACATCTACATGATGTATTGTTACACCATGTAGGAGCAGTATGGACCTAGTCTGTTCATTATATACATCTACATGATGTATGTTACACCATGTAGGAGCAGTATAGACCTATCTGTTCATTATATACATCTACATGATGTATTGTTACACCATGTAGGAGCAGTATAGACCTAGTCTGTTCATTATATACATCTACACGATGTATTGTTACACCATGTAGGAGCAGTATAGACCTAGTCTGTTCAATTATATACATCTACATGATGTATTGTTACACCATGTAGGAGCAGTATAGACTAGTCTGTTCATAATACATCTACATGATGTATTGTTACACCATGTGGAGCAGTTATGACCTAGTCTGTTCATATATACATCTACATGATGTATTGTTACACCATGTAGGAGCAGTATAGACCTAGTCTGTTCATTTATACATCTACATGATGTATTGTTCACCATGTAGGAGCAGTATAGACCTAGTCTGTTCATTTAAATATCTACATGATGTATGTTACACCATGTTGGAGCAGTATAACTAGTCTGTTCATATATACATCTACATGATGTATTGTTACACCATGTGGAGCAGTATAGACCTAGTCTGTTCATTATATACATCTACATGATGTATTGTTCACCATGTAGGAGCAGTATAGACCTAGTCTGTTCATTATAAATATCTACATGATGTATTGTTACACCATGTAGAGCAGTATAGACCTAGTCTGTTCATTATATACATCTACATGATGTATTGTCACCATGTAGGAGCAGTATAGAACTAGTCTGTTATTATAAATATCTACATGATGTATGTGTACACCATGTAGGAGCAGTATAGACCTAGTCTGTTCATTATATACATCTACATATGTATTGTTACACCATGTAGGAGCAGTATAGACCTAGTCTGTTCATTATATACATCTATATGATGTATTGTTACACCATGAGGAGCAGTATAGACCTAGTCTGTTCATTATATACATCTATAGATGTATTGTTACACCATGTAGGAGTAGTATAGACCTAGTCTGTTATTATATACATCTACATGATGTATTGTTACACCATGTAGGAGCAGTATAGACCTAGTCTGTTCATTATATACATCTACATGATGTATTGTTACACATGTAGGAGCAGTATGGACCTAGTCTGTTCTATATATACATCTACAGATGTATTGTTACACCATGTAGGAGCAATAGACCTAGTCTGTTCATTATATCATCTACATGATGTATTGTTACACCATGTAGGAGCAGTATAGACCTAGTCTGTTCATTATATACATCTACATGATTTATTGTTACACCATGTAGGAGCAGTATAGACCTAGTCTGTTCATTATATACATCTACATGATGTATTGTTACACCATGTAGGAGCAGTATAGACCTAGTCTGTTCATTATATACATCTACATATGTATTGTTACACCATGTAGGAGCAGTATAGACCTAGTCTGTTCATTATATACATCTACATGAGTATTGTTACACCATTAGGAGCAGTATAGACCTAGTCTGTTCATTAAATATCTAAATGATGTATTGTTACACCATGTAGGAGCAGTATAGACCTAGTCTGTTCATTATATACATCTACATTATGTATTGTTACACCATGTAGGAGCAGTATAGACCTAGTCTGTTCATTATATAATCTACAGATGTATTGTTACACATTAGGAGCAGTATAGACCTAGTCTGTTCATTATAAATATCTACATGATGTATTGTTACACCATGTAGGAGCAGTATAGACCTAGTCTGTTCATTATATACATCTACATTATGTATTGTTACACCATGTAGGGCAGTATAGACCTAGTCTGTTATTATATACAATCTATAATGATGTATTGTTACACCATGAGGAGCAGTATAGACCTAGTCTGTATTATATACATCTATATGATGTGATTGTACACCAGTTAGGAGTAGTTAGACCTAGTCTGTTCATTATATACACTACATGATGTATTGTAACACCATGTAGGAGCAGTATAGAACTAGTCTGTTCATTATATACATCTACATAATGTATTGTTACACCATGTAGGAGCAGTATAGGCACTAGTCTGTTCATTATATACATCTACATGATGTATTGGTACACCATGTAGGAGCAGTATAGACCTAGTCTGTTCATTATATACATCTACATGATGTATTGTTCACCATGTAGGAGCAGTATGACTAGTCTGTTCATTATATACATCTACATGATGTATTGTTACACCATGTAGGAGCAGTATAGAACTAGTCTGTTCATTATATACATCTACATGATGGATTGTACACCATGTAGGAGCAGTATAGACCTAGTCTGTTCATTATATACATCTACATGATGTATTGTACACCATGTAGGAGCAGTATAGACCTAGTCTGTTCATTATATACATCTACATAATGTATTGTTACACCATGTAGGAGCAGTATAGACCTAGTCTGTTCATTATATACATCTACATGATGTATTGTTACACCATTAGGAGCAGTATAGACCTAGTCTGTTCATTATATACATCTACATGATGTATTGTTACACCGTGTAGGAGCAGTATAGACCTAGTCTGTTCATTATATACATACATGATGTATTGTTACACAGTGTAGGAGCAGTATAGACCTAGTCTGTTCATTATATATATCTACTGATGTATTGTTACACCACGTAGGAGCAGTATAGACCTAGTCTGTTCATTATAAATATCTACATGATGTATTGTTTACACCATGTAGGAGCAGTATAGACCTAGTCTGTTCATTATATACATCTACATTATGTATTGTTACACCATGTAGGAGCAGTATAGACCTAGTCTGTTATTATATACATCTATATGATGTATTGTTTACACATGAAGGAGCAGTATAGACCTAGTCTGTTCATTATATACATCTATATGATGATTGTTACACCAGTAGGAGTAGATTAGACCTAGTCTGTTCATTATATCATCTACATGATGTATTGTTACACCATGTAGGAGCAGTATAGACCTAGTCTGTTCATTATATACATCTACATGATGTATTTTTACACCATGTAGGAGCAGTATGGACCTAGTCTGTTCATTATTACATCTACATGATGTATGTTACACCATGTAGGAGCAGTATAGACCTAGTCTGTTCATTATATACATCTACATGATGTATTGTTAACAATGTAGGAGCAGTATAGACCTAGTCTGTTCATTATATACCTCTAATGATGTATTGTTACACCATGAGGCAGTATAGACCTAGTCTGTTCATTATATACATTAATGATGTATTGTTACACCGTAGGACAGTATAGACCTAGTCTGTTCATTATATACATTACATGATGTATTGTTACACCATGTAGGAGCAGTATGACTAGTCTGTTCATTATATACATTACATGATGTATTGTTACACCATGTAGGAGCAGTATAGACCTAGTCTGTTCATATATACATCTACATGATGTATTGTTACACATGTAGGAGCAGTATAGACCTAGTCTGTTCCTTATATACATCTACAATATGTATTGTTACACCATGTAGGAGCAGTATAGACCTAGTCTGTCATTATATACATCTACATGATGTATTGTTACACCTGTAGAGACAGTATAGACCTAGTCTGTTCATTATATACATCTACATGATGTATTGTTACACATGTAGGAGCAGTATAGACCTAGTCTGTTCATTATATATATCTACATGATGTATTGTTACACATGTAGGAGCAGTATAGACCTAGTCTGTTCATTATAATATCTACATGATGTATTGTTACACCATGTAGGAGCAGTATAGACCTAGTCTGTTCATTATATACATCTACATTATGTATTGTTACACCATGTAGGAGCAGTATAGACCTAGTCTGTTCATTATATACATCTATATGATGTATTGTTACACCATGAAGGAGCAGTATAGACTAGTCTGTTTATTATATACATCTAATGATGTATTGTTACACCATGTAGGAGTAGTATAGACTAGTCTGTTCATTTATCACTACATGATGTATTGTTACACCATGTAGGAGCAGTATAGACCTAGTCTGTTCATTTTATACATCTACATGATGTATTGTTACACCATGTAGGAGCAGTATGGACCTAGTCTGTTCATTATATACATCTACATGATGTATTGTTACACCATGTAGGAGCAGTATAGACCTAGTCTGTCATTATATACATCTACATGATGTATTGTTAACCATGTAGGAGCAGTATGACCTAGTCTGTCATTATATACATCACATGATGTATTGTTACACCATGTAGGAGCAGTATAGACCTAGTCTGTTCATTAAACATCTACATGATGTATTGTTACACCATGTAGGAGCAGTATAGACCTAGTCTGTCATTATATACATCTACATGATGTATTGTTACACCATGTAGGAGCAGTATAGACCAGTCTGTTCATTATATACATCTACATGATGTATTGTTACACCATTAGGAGCAGTATAGACCTAGTCTGTTCATATATACATCTACATGATGTATTGTTACACCTGTAGGAGCAGTATAGACCTAGTCTGTTCATTATATACATCTACATGATGTATTGTACACCATGTAGGAGCAGTATAGACCTAGTTGTTCATTATATACATCTACATGATGTATTGTTACACACGTAGGAGCAGTATAGACCTAGTCTGTTCATTATAATATCTACATGATGTATTGTTACACCATGTAGGAGCAGTATAGACCTAGTCTGTTCATTATATACATCTACATTATGTATTGTTACACCATGTGGAGCAGTATAGACCTAGTCTGTTCATTATATACATCTAATGATGTATTGTTACACCATGAGGAGCAGTATAGACCTAGTTGTCTTGTTCATATATACATCTAATGATGTATTGTTACACCATGTAGGAGAGTATAGACCTAGTCTGTTCATTATATACATCTACATGATGTATTGTTACACCATGTAGGAGCAGTATAGACCTAGTCTGTTCATTATATACATCTAATGATGTATTGTTACACCATGTAGGAGCAGTATAGACCTAGTCTGTCATTATATACCACTATGATGTAATGTTACACCATGAAGAGCAGTATAGACCTAATCTGTTCATTATATACATCTAATGATGTATTGTTACACCATGTAGGAGAGTATAGACCTAGTCTGTTCATTATATACATCTACATGATGTATTGTTACACCATGTAGGAGCAGTATAGACCTAGTCTGTTCATTATATACATCTACATGATGTATGTTACACCATGTAGGAGCAGATAGACCTGTCTGTTCATTATATACATCTACATGATGTATTGTTACACCATGTAGGAGCAGTATGACCTAGTCTGTTCATTATATACATCTACATGATGTATTGTTACACCATGTAGGAGCAGTATAGACCTAGTCTGTTCATTATATACATTACATGATGTATTGGTACACCATGTAGGAGCAGTATAGACCTAGTCTGTTCATTATATACATCTACATGATGTATTGTTACACCATGTAGGAGCAGTATAGACCTAGTCTGTTCATATATATATCTAATGATGTATTGTTACACCACGTAGGAGCAGTATAGACCTAGTCTGTTCATTATAAATATCTACATGATGTATTGTTACACCATGTAGGAGCAGTATAGACCTAGTCTTCATTATATACATCTACATTATGTATTGTTACACCATGTAGAGCAGTATAGACCTAGTCTGTTCATTATATACATCTATATGATGTATTGTTACACCATGAAGGAGCAGTATAGACCTAGTCTGTTTATTATATACATCTATATGATGTATTGTTACACCATGTAGGAGTAGTATAGACCTAGTCTGTTTCATTATATACATCTACATGATGTATTGTTACACCATGTAGGAGCAGTATAGACCTAGTCTGTTCATTATATACATCTACATGATGTATGTTACACCATGTAGGAGCAGTATGGACCTAGTCTGTTCATTATATACATCTACATGATGTATTGTTACACCATGTAGGAGCAGTATAGACCTAGTCTGTTCATTATATACATCTACATGATGTATTGTTACACCATGTAGGAGCAGTATAGACCTAGTCTGTTCATTATATACATCTACACGATGTATTGTTACACCATGTAGGAGCAGTATAGACCTAGTCTGTTCATTATAAACATCTACATGATGTATTGTTACACCATGTAGGAGCAGTATAGACCTAGTCTGTTCATTATATACATCTACATGATGTATTGTTACACCATGTTGGAGCAGTATAGACCTAGTCTGTTCATTATATACATCTACATGATGTATTGTTACACCATGTAGGAGCAGTATAGACCTAGTCTGTTCATTATATACATCTACATGATGTATTGTTACACCATGTTGGAGCAGTATAGACCTAGTCTGTTCATTATATACATCTACATGATGTATTGTTACACCATGTAGGAGCAGTATAGACCTAGTCTGTTCATTATATACATCTACATGATGTATTGTTACACCATGTAGGAGCAGTATAGACCTAGTCTGTTCATTATATACATCTACATGATGTATTGTTACACCATGTAGGAGCAGTATAGACCTAGTCTGTTCATTATATACATCTACATGATGTATTGTTACACCACTTAGGAGCAGTATAGACCTAGTCTGTTCATTATATACATCTACATGATGTATTGTTACACCGTGTAGGAGCAGTATAGACCTAGTCTGTTCATTATATACATCTACATGATGTATTGTTACACAGTGTAGGAGCAGTATAGACCTAGTCTGTTCATTATATATATCTACATGATGTATTGTTACACAGTTTAGGAGCAGTATAGACCTAGTCTGTTCATTATAAACATCTACATGATGTATTGTTACACCATGTAGGAGCAGTATAGACCTACAGTAGCTAGCTAATTATTTAGATTTAGTATGACTTAATGAAACTGCCTTAAATGTGCTGTAGTAACCATTTTTTATTCGCACTAATCAATCAACACATTCCTGTCTTTGTATGTCTCAATATAATGGTATTATTTAATTAAATCCATTTACAATAATCCTTGTCTGAAAATAAAATATGATCCTCAACTGCGTTTCCCACTCCAGTCAGCTGACGGCGATGTACGTCTTTCAGGCGACGCTGACAGCGTGACGTATAATCTAGTGGACTGTTCTTCAGAAACAGCTCGTCAACCACTCGGTAGCTTGCTAGCCAACATAGCCGAAAGATTCAAGCTATTTATACGCTTTCGGTGTATATTACCTAATGTGTTTTATACACACTTCTGTCGTAATTACTTGTTAACCTATTTAATTTAATATTACGTTATTCTTTATTAGTCAGCTATAGTAGCTGGCTGGTTAAGTTAGCACTAGCCTAGTCGCTAATGATAGCTAGCTAGCTAACATCCCCGACCATGAGCTCACTAAACTACTCCCCTCCTGTTAAAGAAGAGGCGGTCTGCTGGACGGAGAAAGAAGCTCTGGGGCTGAACATTGTCGTGAAAGAGGAGAAGGAAGAAGAGGATGGCACAGTAAAACAAGAAGTAGAGGGTGAGGCTGTTACAGTGAAAGAAGAGGAGAAAGACGTTTCAGGGAAAGAAGAGGAAGACGTGTTCAGAGTGAAAGAGGAGGAGGATGTTACTGTGAAAGAAGAGGAAGATAACGAGGATGTTGACGTTTTTGTTGTGAAGAAAGAAGGGGAGATTACTGTCACATTGAAAGATGAAGAGGAGGAGATGGGAGATCTGATTAACACCAGTAAGTACCGTGTTAAATTTGTTTTTAACTTTGGATATTCGGAGTTGGCTCGTCAATACCTCTTCAACGGAGGGCCCTAGGATGATGACTGATATGTCTAGAATCAGACGACGTAGAGAGCAAGCTACCCCTTGTTTTCTCCGTTCCGTTTCCAAAAAGTGACTTAACATATATATTTGAGAAGGGTCTATCTGCTGACCGCAGACTGGGGGGCACGGCATGTAGTGATTGTTATGTAGTGATGTTTTACTGCACACCGTGCCCCCCAATAGTGCCATGTGAGAGTTGGGTTGGCTACACCAAAGATTATGGATATACTGACAAGATGTTTCTCCGCCCTAACAAGGGGAGTCGTTGTCCACAAAGCGGCACTGTGGGTTGTCTAGCTCCCGCATATCCTTTCTTTGGATTGGTGTATACATCTTATTATTGTAATCTATTGTTTATATTCTATGAGGGTTGTTGTCGTCAACCGCCTGTATTCAATGTAGAGAGATGCTAAGCTACTAGCATGAATATGCATAGCGATCTGGAGACAACTCCTATAGTGTTTTTATTTAAAGTTGTCCATATGTCACGTGTCCACATAATAACTTAAGCATTACGAAACTTCTGTTAGATCAAGTAAACTTAACGTAGCAAATAGGCCATTAATTTTGTTGTTGACCAAATTCGACACATTCCACATTGGGTTGATAATTGTTTCCACATTGGGTTGATAATTGTTTCCACTTGGATACAACCTACTGTAACCTACTGGCATGACCTAGAGAGATACAACCTACTGTAACCTACTGGCATGACCTAGAGAGTTACAACCTACTGTAGCCTACTGGCATGACCTAGAGAGATACAACCCACTGTAGCCTACTGGCATGACCTAGAGAGATACAACCTACTGTAGCCTACTGGCATGACCTAGAGAGATACAACCTACTGTAGCCTACTGGCATGACCTAGAGAGATACAACCTACTGTAGCCTACTGGCATGACCTAGAGAGTTACAACCTACTGTAGCCTACTGGCATGACCTAAAGAGATAAAACCTACTGTAACCTACTGGCATGACCTAGAGAGATACAACCTACTGTAACCTACTGGCATGACCTAGAAATATAAAACCAAATGGATACATCCTACTGTAATTGCATGAGAAAATAATGGTACCAGTCAAAAGTAAGGACACATACAGTACCAGTCAAAAGTTAGGACACCTACTCATTCATGTGTTTTGACTTTATTTTTACTATTTTCTACAATGTAGAATAATAGCGAAGACATCAAAACTTTGAAATAACACATATGGAATTATGTAGTAACCAAAAAAGTGTAAAACAAATCAAAATATATTTTATATTTGAGATTCTTCAAAGTAGCCACCCTTTGCCTTGATGACAGTTTTGCACACTCTTTGCATTCTCTCAACCAGCTTCACCTGGAATGCTTTTTCAACAGTCTTGAAGGAGTTACTACATATGCTAAGCACTTGTTGGCTGCTTTTCCTTCACTCTGCGGTCCAACTCATCCCAAACCATCTCAATTGGGTGGAGCCCGGGTGATTGTGGAGGCCAGGTCATCTGAAAATCAAAAATTTGATCTCATCAGACCAAAGGACAGATTTCCACCGGTCTAATGTCGATTGTTCGTGTTTCTTGGCCCAAGCAAGTCTCTTCTTATTATTGGTGTCCTTTATAAGTGGTTTCTTTGCAGCAATATCAACCATGAAGGCCTGATGGTCCTCTGAACTGTTGATGTTGAGATGTGTCTGTTACTTGAACTCTGAAGCAAGCTTAGTGAGCTCATGGTTGGAGATGATAGCTAGCTAGGCTAGTACTAACATATCCAGCCGGCTAGCTGACTAATAACAACAACACTGTTCAAATTAAATCGGATAACTAACTCGGCGACAGAAGTGGGTTTAAAACACAGTGGCTAATATACACTAAAGCGTCTAAAGAGCTTTATTTGTTCAGCTATTTTGTCTAGCAAGCTACGGAGGTGGCTGACGAACTGTTGCTGCTGCTGAAAGAAGTGTTCCGTCCACTAGATTATACCTCACACCAACAGCATTGCCTTAAATTCCCACACTGCCATCTGCTGACTGGAGTTGGTAACGCAGTAGAGAAATATGTATATTTTATCTTCAGACAAAAAGTTAGCGTGTAGGAAACATGAGTTTTTACTCACCAGTGTAACAACACAGTGTGGTTAAAGACTTAGTAAGCGAGTTGTATTGAAGATCTGGTTTCCTATAAGTACAAACAGTTATGTTTTTGCGTCATTACATTTTTTTAAATTTATTTGGGGATATATTTTAAACTACCCACAATGCAGTATTTCTCAACGTCATGTGGAGGATCTACTCTGTGCTATCGAGACTGTATGCTAGCTCAAGTTTGCAAACGTTAGCCACACCTCATGCTTTTCATGCACTGTATGGTTGTGTTATCTAGAGGGAACCCATTAGCAACGTAGGCTCTGGCACCTTCTTGCTGTGGTTTCAAAACAAAGAGAAAATCATACCTGTTTGCTCCTTTTGACGTTTCAGAACCGACTGCAGACTAACTGATCTACAAATCACCTTGCGTCATAAATAACTACTCATTGTTATTTATAAATCAGTCAGCTAGTCACCATTTACCCACAATGCAGCATGGAATTGATTATCTCGAACACGGCCAGTGGATTAGTCAAAGACATAAAAGCTATGCTGCTACGGTGTGGCACGTCATCTATAATAATTGAATAATAATTTGGCTGTTATAAATTCTGTGATTCTCAAAGCTTTGAGTAATAAAACGATTTTTGACACTATTGTTTGGAAAGCGTCAATGCTTCAGGAAGTTGTTCCCCATCACTACTTTTCAGCATGTCTGTGAAGTAGACTACGGAAGTTTTGTACGTTTTTCCACCTTGGCTTACTGCTAGCGCGCTAGCTGACTGACATCTGGAATCTATCTATTTTGGATGTTGGGGATTTTTCCTGCCATCATTCTGTATGTCTCTGCTCTTTTGATCTGCAGTCATGTTTTAGTTGGGTTTTGTTAGTTGGGTTCTAAGTGGTCTCCGGTATTTGGTACTCCAGCTCGCTGACCATAGCTAGTTGGCTAAATAGCTGATGTTAGCTGGCCCCAAGTATACTTCCAAAGTTGTGGCAAACTGGCTTAAGGACAACAAAGTCAAGGTATTGGAGTGGCCATCACAAAGCCCTGACCTCAATCCTATGGCAAATTAGTGGGCAGAACTGAAAAAGCATGTGCGAGCAAGGAGGCCTACAAACCTGACTCAGTTACACCAGCTCTGTCAGGAGGAATGGGCCAAAATTCACCCAACTTATTGTGGGAAGCTTGTGGAAGGCTACCTGAAATGTTTCACCCAAGTTAAACAATTTAAAGGCAATGCTACTAAATACTAATTGAGTGTATGTAAACTTCTGACCCACTGGGAATGTGATGAAAGAAATAAAAGCTGAAATAAATCTCTCTGCTATTATTCTGACATTTCACATTCTTAAAATAAAGTGGTGATCCTAACTGACCTAAGACAGGGAATTTTTACTAGGATTAAACGTCAGGAATTGTGAATAACTGAGTTTAAATGTATTTGGCTAAGGTGTATGTAAACTTCCGACTTCAACTGTAGGTACCGTTACTGTGTTAAAACAGAGGCAATCGTGGGACTGATGTGGTGTTAAAGGGGAAATCTGAAATTCATCAACTGATCCAGGAAATCATTTTCTGAATGACAGTCAAATGACAAACATCACAACATGCAACAACAACCAAAGTGCTTCTTCATTCATTACGTCGGTAAAGACAGTAATGCTGTGCTCCACGTTAGATCCAACATCCCTAACAAATTGATGTTTATAATGTGTTAATGTCTGCTTGATTTTACTGTAGGGTCTCGTTAGTCTGTTTGGACACAGAGATATTTTTCTCATAATGTGTAGAGAACTGTTCCTTGATGGATAGGCTATTGTACAACACACAGAGCTATTTTCCTTTATTCAGGACATTTAGAATGACAACACATTACAGAGTAGCCTAGTGGGATTATTCACAAAATTATCTGGTGATCAGGTTATGAGATGTCATGACAAAGACATTTTAGTTTCCATGTTTCACCTGGAATATTAAATGATATATAGTCCAAGGTCTATGTTACTGTTAGGTGAAGTTATGGGTCCTACAGTAGGTCTATGTTGTTGTTAGGTCAAGTTATGGGTCCTACTGTAGGTCTATGGTATTGGTATAACTAGGCAGATATACTACATCCATAGCTATTGGTTTCCTCATTAGCATGGAGGAGTTTCTGCAAACAAATTACGTGCGCATCACCCTCGTGCCACAATTTTATCAAACACAGAAAGGGGCCTATATTGGAGAACAAAATTGGGGACCAGAAGTCGTCTGGCACACTGCTTTAACTTTTTTAACTTTAACTTTTTGCTAGCCTACAATCATCGATTTTACTACTAATGTAAAGGGATACAAAATATGACTATTGTTGCTCCCTTGACTGTCTTCAGACAATTGTCAAATAATTTAACAGACATCAATTGTTGTACAACTTCATGGGTACGTTCTGGGCATCACCTTTTACCTCAGTGGATTTCTGTTGTTGTGGGCCTTTAACCATCTGTCTGACTTTGTTGTTCACACAGGAAAGATACGGGACTATCGTGGATCCTCTGGGGAGCCTCAACAACATCATGATGCTGTCGAGGCAGAGAAGAGTCTCTCCAGATCAGGACACCTCAAGAAACACCAGCAGAGACCCACAGGAAAGAAACCGCACTGCTGCTCTGACTGTGGGAAGAGTTACTCAAGATCAGATTCACTTAAACTACACCAGAGAATTCACACAGGTGATAAATCTCACTGCTGCTCTGATTGTGGGAAATGTTGCAAATCTTCATCAGAACTTAAAATACACCAGAGAAATCACACGGGAGAGAAACCTTACTGCTGCTCTGACTGTGGGAAACGTTTCTCAAGATCAGATTCACTAAAACTACACCAGAGAATTCACACAGTTGATAAATCTCACTGCTGCTCTGATTGTGGGAAATGTTGCAAATCTTCATCAGAACTTAAAATACATCTGAGAAATCACACCGGAGAGAAACCTTACTGCTGCCCTGACTGCGGGAAATGTTTCTCAAGATCAGATTCACTAAAGGTTCACCTGAGAATACACACTGGAGGGAAATCTCACTACTGCTCTGAATGTGGGAAGAGATTCAACTCTTCAGTAGACCTTAAAATGCATCAAAGAATTCACACAGGAGAAAAACCTTTTGGCTGTGATCACTGTGGGAATAGTTTTACTCAGCAAAACAACCTGAAATCACACCAGAGAATACACACAGGAGAGAAACCTTATTGCTGTGATCAATGTGGAAAGAGTTTTTCTCAGCAAAGCAACCTGAAATCACACCAGAGAATACACAGTGGGGAGAAACCTTATGGCTGTGATCAATGTGGGAAGAGTTTTACTTTGTCAAGCTGCCTGATAGTGCACCAGAGAACACACACTGGAGAGAAACCTTTTAGCTGTTATCAATGTGGGAAGTGTTTTGTTACATCTGGCAATCTGATTGTACACCAGAGAACACACACAGGAGAGAAACCTTATAGCTGTACTCAATGTGGGAAGAGTTTTACTCAGTCAAGCAGCCTGATAGTACACCAGAGAACACACACACAGTAGAGAAGCTTCACCATTGTTCAGATTGTGGGAAAAGCTTTTCAACATCACAGACTTTGAAGCTGCACCAGAGAACACACACAGGAGAGAAATCTTATAGCTGTAATCAATGTGCGAATGGTGTTACTTGGCTAAACAGCATGGTATCACACCAGAGAACACACACAGGAGAGAAACCTCTTAGCTGTGGTCAATGTGATAAGAGATACTCTGATAAAAGATCTCTGATCAAACATCAGAAAATACATACATGAAGAAGTTGTTTCATGATATCAATGAAATAATGTCACAATATAATGATGTCACAATGTAGAATGTTTTAACATTGTAGTAGGAGTATTTTAGGATGTCACAATGTAGAACCCTAAACGTTTGTCCCCTGTTCTATTGATTTCAACATGATATTGATATTAGCCTCATGGGGAAAATCCAGGTTCTGAATTGAAAGAGTACTATTTATGTGATTTAACAAAAAGTGATTAACAAAAGAAAAGAGTCGTTACACTTACCACATTGTTGACCCACTTGAATCAAAAATGCAACACTTCAAAATGTAGCGATCTGTTTTTCTACAAATTGTTCTCTAACCAGTGATGTACACATTATTCCCAGATTCCGTGTGGTTTTTGAGCTGTTAGTTTTAACAGGACGTGCAACCTCATGTCCCTTCTGTCACACAATTGATTTCAACATGATATCGATGAGTGATGACAAATAAGACGCAGAATAATAAACTGATCTATAATCAATTTGATTAACAATCTGAAATCACTCAATCACATCACTCACACTTCAAATGCTAATTATCTTTATTCCACTACTGAAGAAGCATGACTCAAATCACCTCATATTTCAAACATCCAGCCTGACAAAAGATACATGTTTTATTATTCCATGCCTCACCATTAAGTGAATTATTGCCACTACATATTAACAAAGGGGTGTACATTTGGTTTTTATATTTCATATTTACAAGTCATGTAACATTTAGTAATCATAATTATTTATGCAACCAACTAACAATTTTGGGGTAAAATTATATTGAAAATGTTATCCTGCTTTTAGAATATCAGGGATCATTCTCAGATGTGCCAACCCAAATGTACTAGAGCATGACATTGGGGACTGGGCCCCGATCCAACAACATGCCTATCGAGATATTGCAGGAGTTTGCTCTTGAAATCAGACATGACTAATACAATTAGATTTTTGTTGGGCGTTCCAAGGGGACGAGAGTTCTAGAAGCTAGTGGGTTTTAGGAAGACGAGAGTTCTAGAAGCTAGTGAGTTTTAGAAAGACGAGAGTTCTAGAAGCTAGTGAGTTTTAGGAAGATGAGAGTTCTAGAAGCTAGTTAGTTTTAGGATTCTATAGAAAGAAAAAGGAGAAATAAAATACGATTGTATATTATTATTTAGAAATACGTGTTTTTTCTTGTTGACAGCAAGTTGTTTTCTGTTGGTGGTGAGCAAACTTAGGATATATTTGTTGTCTTAAGGGGGAAGGTGTTACAGGCTTTGGTTTTTCCATTTATGTTTTGAGGTTGGACTTTAGCACGTTTAGCACGTAGGACGCACTGATTGGTGTCACCTCGTTATTCAGTATGTGTTACATCTGTGCTGGCTTGTCCATCTCGTTAGTGGGAAGGTGTTTCACCTGAGCTGGTCCAGGTTCTATTTAAAACCTGTTGAGGATAGGGGGTGCTGTTTTCACTTTTGGGGAAAATCGTTCAAAATTTAAACGGCCTCGTACTCAATTCTTGCTCGTACAATATGCATATTATTATTACTATTGGACAGAAACACTCTATAGTTTCTAAAACCGTTTGAATTTTGTCTGTGGGTCAAACACAACTCATTTGGCAGCACACTTTGTGACCAGGAAGTGGAAAGTCTGAAATCGATGCTGTGTTCAAGTCGCTGCCTATAAATGGGCATGATACGTATGACTATACTTGCACGTCATACACCTTCCCCTGGATGTCAAGAGGAAGTGAGAGGAAAAAGGAGTTGATTATCTCTGTCTGACGTTGAATGAGCCCTCTTGGAACAACGTGTCCCCCATTTTCTGTTGTCTGCAAGGCGCGTGGGGGGACCTGCTATTGCCTACTGGAAACCTGTCGTTATGGGCGAATATGAGCTCCGGCTTTGAATTTATTTGATACATGTTACAATATCATCCTAAAGTATGTTTTTTCAATATAGTTTCATTAGATTATTGAAATTTATTCGGGACGTTAGGCGTGTTGCGTTGTTTGACTTTGTTGACGTTGGAGAGCTTAGCGCCGCATGGCCAGTGTGCTTGCTAATTCAAGAGGGAAAAAGAACGTTCTGAATCCAAACAAAGACGGTTCTGGACAAAGGACCCATTGTACAACATTCTGATAGAAGATCAGCAAAAGTAGGAACCATTTTGTGATGCTATTTCATATATCTGTCGAACTGTGTAATAGTAGCTTTGCGCTCAGGTTTTGGTTATTCCCTTACCATAACTAAGTCTTATGTCGTAATGAAGATATTTTTAGAATTCTAACACTGCGATTGCATTAAGAACTAATGGATCTATCGTTTCCTATACAACATGTATTTTTTTGTAATGTTTATGAATAGCTATTTGGTCAGAATAGGTGAGAGTCTAATAGAAATATCTGCACATTCTGGGAAAAAGATGCTACGTTAGCACGTTATGCTACGTTATGCTACGTTGTATAACCACGGATTTCAGCTCTAAATATGCACATTTTCGAACAAAACATAAGTGTATGTATAACCTGATGTTACAGGACTGTCATCTGAGGAAGGTTTATGAAGGTTAGTGAAATTTAATATCTTTTGCTGGTTTATTCGCTAACGCTAACGTGCCTATTGCTATCGCTAACGTGCCTTGATGAATGAATGCGGTTGTGTGGTAGGCTATTGTAGTAAGCTAATATAATGCTATATTGTGTTTTCGCTGTAAAACACTTAGAAAATCTGAAATATTGGCTGTATTCACAAGATCTTTGTCTTTAATTTGCTATACACCATGTATTTTTCAGAAATGTTTTATGATGAGTATTTCGGTATGTCACGTTGGTGTCTGTAATTATTCTGGCTGCTTTCGGTGCAATTTCTGATTGTAGCCGCAATGTAAACTATGATTTATACCTGAAATATGCACATTTTTCGAACAAAACATAGATTTATTGTATAACATGTTATAAGACTGTCATCTGATTAAGTTGTTTCTTGGTTTCTTTGGTTTGTTCTAGGTTAGTTTGGTTGATTTTGATTTTGCTACCTGTGCTGTGAAAAATGTCTGTGCTTTTTTCTATTTGTTGGTGAGCTAACATAAATATATATTGTGTTTTCCCTGTAAAACATTTAAAAAATCGGACATGTTGGCTGGATTCACAAGATGTGTATCTTTCATTAGCTGTATTGGACTTGTTAATGTGTGAAAGTTAAATATTTCTAAAAAAATATTTTTTGAATTTCGCGCTCTGCCTTTTCAGTGGAATGTGGGAGGAGTTCCGCTAGCGGAACGGGGGGGCGAGACAGGTTAAGAGTGTCTGTCCCAGTGCTCCAGTTGTCTTGATAGATGTGGAGAGTCAACACCTTTAGTTGCGCCACCTTTTTGGTTTGCTTCCTGTCTTTAAGTTTGCTGTGGGTTTTTCTTTTGTTTGCCTCTTCTTGGGCAGATTTAGTGGGTGTCATGGTGGGTGTCTTTTAGGTCCCAGTTGTTGTTACTAGTCAACTTCCAGTGGACACCCCCATAGTGTCTTTCAGAGCCCCTCCTAAAAAACAAGCTAATATTTTTAGGTTGGATATTGCATCCTTTTACTATTTTAATCAATGGTATTTCCTTAATGTTCATTAGTCTTTCAGTTGTTAGTCTTCTGTTTGTTGTGTACTAAATATTTTTGTTTATTTTCATTTTTTTTCTTCCTGTGAAGCCATTGTGTTGCATCCATGTCTGAAATGTGCTGTATAAATAAAGCTTAATTTGAAAAACAGTATCACTTTTCCAGCCTGCTGAAGCCGTGGTGGAGTGGTAAACACCACCCCTGGCTCTACCAGGGGCTTGAGGTGGTCTCACACAGCTCTGCTTATGTCATGTTCTGTGGCCTTGCTGTTCCATTTCTTGACTGCCCCTGCAACACAGAAAGAAACACATTTAGTCATATTATATAAAACATTAAAAGTAATGGATATGGAGCGTCTATGGCCTCAGTTACACCTGGCACCTAAATGTGACTTCTGTCATCCGATCACTCCAAGCTGAATTAGGTTCAGATATACCAAGATGGGCCTTTGACATAGTCTGGATGCAGTCAGGCCACTGAATATGCATAAGCAATGTAAAGAGATGTGGGGAAAAGTACATTTGACACAAATTACCTTCATAATATCAAAGAACAAATGTGTGTGTCTGAGGGGAAATTAACTTTCATACAGCCAAAAGGGGTGAGAAATTACACCAATATCAGTGGACAATTTGCAATAATGTAAATAAACATGGATTATGGAACATATTACCTTTTGCTGACGTGATGAACCGCTAAGGGGACATAAATATTTACCATCTAAACCATGTGTGACCTCTCACCTCTCTGGCTGTAGAAGTGTTCTTCCTAACCAGTCCCTCAACAGCTCTCTGACTGAGCTACACCCTCACTGGGTCTTCAGAGGAGAGGAAGGCTGAGGAGGGATGGAAGGATGAATGGATCAGTCAGTCAATAAAGTGTAGAGCTGCTGTCTATGCTGTCTGACAAAATCACTATTTTAGTAGTTCATTAAAGTAAATAAGGCTTTATGACTGCTGAATACCAACTATCAATCACTTAGATCATGTATTTTCAGGTAGAGATACATCCTAGCCCATTGAAGTTGACATTTAAAATGGTTAAGGTAGGGTTTAGGGTAGGAATGTCCCAAGGATTCCAGATAGCATTGACCATTGTGCATTCTTCTGTCTCTTTCTCTCTCAGATCAATGAGGTTAGATCCCAATACCCATGTAAACATAGCTTACTGACAGATCAATGAGGTCAGATCCCATGTAGACATAGCTTACTGACAGATCAATGAGGTCAGATACCAATACCCATGTAGACATAGCTTACCGACAGATCAATGAGGTCAGATCCCAATACCCATGTAAACATAGCTTACTGACAGATCAATGAGGTTAGATCCCAATACCCATGTAGACATAGCTTACTGACAGATCAATGAGGTCAGATCCCAATACCCATGTAGACATAGCTTACTGACAGATCAATGAGGTCAGATCCCAATACCCATGTAAACATAGCTTACTGACAGATCAATGAGGTCAGATCCCAATACCCATGTATTGTGAACAGGTCGATTGTAGAGGTAGTTGTTTCGATGGTGACGTACTTGACAGTTATTTAGACCGCGGTGGTTATTGGAGTCGTGGTTTCCTGGAAGAAACCGTTGTTGTGCATCATCTTTCAACGCTCCAGTACCTGATAATAACCAAACCTGTATCGGCTATTTGGGAATTAAACTTTAATCAACCTGAAAGAGCTCATAGTAGAAACATCTGTTGGGTTGGTAGGATGTTGAAAGACCCATCTCATTGGTTAATATTCCCTGTTGTAGAAGCATCTGTTGGGTTGGTAGAATGTGGAAAGACCCACCTCATTGGTTAATATTCCCTGTAGTAGAAACATCTGTTGGGTTGGTAGAATGTGTAAAGACCCACCTCATTGGTTAATATTCCCTGTAGTAGAAACATCTGTTGGGTTGGTAGAATGTAGAAGTAGGTCTTAAATTCATACTTATTACAAATCTGCAGTTGTCTGACTATTATATTATTACTTAATGAAAGAAATGTCAAAATTCAACTTTTGTCTGGAAATAAAATAAGCATTTATGTGCGTTAATCACTCCAGTCAACAGATAGCGTCGCCTGAAAGACGCACATCGCTATCGGAGTGACGTATAATCTAGTGGACGGAACACTTCAACAACATCTAGTCAGCCACCTCGGTAGCTTCCTAGCCGAACCATTCAAGCTGTTCAGACCGCTTCGGTGTATATTTGCCTCTGTATTTGAAACATAATTCTGTCATATAACTAGTTTCCCCATTTAATGTCATATTTCCGTTTAGTCAGGTAACGGTAGCTGGCTTGATAAATTAGCCTATCACTAGGCTAGTCGCTAACTAGCTAGGTTAGCTGGCTAACATTCCCGACCATGAATTCACTAAGCTACTCTCCTTCTGCTAATAAAGAGGTCTGCTGGACGGAGAAAAAGGGCCTGTGACTGAACGTTGTTATGGAAGAGGAGGAAGAGGAGGATGTCACAGTAAAACAAGAAGTAGAGGGTGATGCTGTTACAGTGAAAGAAGAAGCGAAAGACGTTACAGTGAAAGAAGAGGAAGACGCGTTCAGAGTGAAAGAGGAGGAGGATGTTACAGTAAAAGAAGAGGAGGATGAGAAAGAGGAGGATGCTGTTTTTGGAGTGAAGGAGGAAGAGATAACTGTCACATTGAAGGAGGAGAAGGAAGAACAGGAGGGGGAGACAGGCGATCTGATTAAGACCAGTAAGTACTGTCTTAAAAACAGAAGCACAAACTATTGATGAACTGATGCGTGGTTTTAAAGCAGCGTTCTACTGAATGTTTATGCTTGAATGTGTTATTATTTAATGTAGGAATTGATAACTACACTGTAAGATGTGTATACCACCAAAGAGCGGGTCACCAACAAAACCTTAACAGTGAATTAGCAAATTCACAACTTTAATGTCAATCAGAATTGACAAACAAGATATAAATGACACGGGATGTGTGTTGCTATAGTAACCCGTGGGGGGTGATGTGTGCTGCTATAGTAACCCGTGGGGGAAGTGAACACCCAGACAGTGGACATCTTTGAAAACAAAACCAGGAAGCTACTTCATCGTTACCCAGAAGGGATTTGATGTTGAGATTAAAACGGCTGCATTGGCCCTTTAATGTAAGATACATAAGGCTTCTTATGTGTTTTATTTATCCAACATAACTACCTTACCGTGAATGATTTACACTGCTCAAAAAAATAAAGGGAACACTTAAACAACACAATGTAACTCCAAGTCAATCACACTTCTGTGAAATCAAACTGTCCACTTAGGAAGCAACACTGATTGACAATAAATTTAACATGCTGTTGTGCAAATGGAATAGACAAAAGGTGGAAATTATAGGCAATTAGTAAGACACCCCCAAAAAAGGAATGGTTCTGCAGGTGGTGACCACAGACCACTTCTCAATTCCTATGCTTCCTGGCTGATGTTTTGGTCACTTTTGAATGCTGGCGGTGCTTTCACTCTAGTGGTAGCATGAGACGGAGTCTACAACCCACACAAGTGGCTCAGGTAGTGCAGTTCATCCAGGATGGCACATCAATGCGAGCTGTGGCAAGAAGGTTTGCTGTGTCTGTCAGCGTAGTGTCCAGAGCATGGAGGCGCTACCAGGAGACAGGCCAGTACATCAGGAGACGTGGAGGAGGCCGTAGGAGGGCAACAACCCAGCAGCCGGACCGCTACCTCCGCCTTTGTGCAAGGAGGTGCACTGCCAGAGCCCTGCAAAATGACCTCCAGCAGGCCACAAATGTGCATGTGTCTGCTCAAACGGTCAGAAACAGACTCCATGAGGGTGGTATGAGGGCCCGACGTCCACAGGTGGGGGTTGTGCTTACAGCCCAACACCGTGCAGGACGTTTGGCATTTGCCAGAGAACACCAAGATTGGCAAATTCGCCACTGGCGCCCTGTGCTCTTCACAGATGAAAGCAGGTTCACACTGAGCACATGAGCACATGTGACAGACGTGACAGAGTCTGGAGACGCCGTGGAGAACGTTCTGCTGCCTGCAACATCCTCCAGCATGACCGGTTTGGCGGTGAGTCAGTCATGGTGTGGGGTGGCATTTCTTTGTGGGGCCGCACAGCCCTCCATGTGCTCGCCAGAGGTAGCCTGACTGCCATTAGGTACCGAGATGAGATCCTCAGACCCCTTGTGAGACCATATGCTGACACATGCACATTTGTGGCCTGCTGGAGGTCATTTTGCAGGGCTCTGGCAGTGCACCTCCTTGCACAAAGGCGGAGGTAGCGGTCCTGCTGCTGGGTTGTTGCCCTCCTACGGCCTCCTCCACATCTCCTGATGTACTGGCCTGTCTCCTGGTAGCGCCTCCATGCTCTGGACACTACGCTGACAGACACAGCAAACCTTCTTGCCACAGCTCGCATTGATGTGCCATCCTGGATGAACTGCACTACCTGAGCCACTTGTGTGGGTTGTAGACTCCGTCTCATGCTACCACTAGAGTGAAAGCACCGCCAGCATTCAAAAGTGACCAAAACATCAGCCAGGAAGCATAGGAACTGAGAAGTGGTCTGTGGTCACCACCTGCAGAACCATTCCTTTTTTGGGGGTGTCTTACTAATTGCCTATAATTTCCACCTTTTGTCTATTCCATTTGCACAACAGCATGTGAAATTTATTGTCAATCAGTGTTGCTTCCTAAGTGGACAGTTTGATTTCACAGAAGTGTGATTGACTTGGAGTTACATTGTGTTGTTTAAGTGTTCCCTTTATTTTTTTGAGCAGTGTATATTAAAATAGTCAACAATAATAATAATAATAACTTTGACTACATACACCCTTCTACACCCTGCTAGCTGACCACCCATTTTCATTGTAATTCATGTAAATGAGCTCTGATCAGCCTATAAACATGACATTATCTATTATTATAGAGCTCTGTTCAGCCTGTAAACATAATTATCCATTATTATAGAGCTCTGATCAGCCTATAAATATAACATTATCTAGTATTATAGAGCTCTGTTCAGCCTGTAAACATGACATTATCTATTATTATAGAGCTCTGTTCAGCCTATAAACATGACATTATCTATTATTATAGAGCGTTGCTCAGCCTATAAACATGACATTATCTATTATTATAGAGCTCTGCTCAGCCTATAAACATGACATTATCTATTATTATAGAGCTCTGCTCAGCCTGTAAACATGACATTATCTATTATTATAGAGCTCTGTTCAGCCTGTAAACATGACATTATCTATTATTATAGATTTCTGCTCAGCCTATAAACATGACATTATCTATTATTATAGAGCTCTGCTCAGCCTGTAAACATGACATTATCTATTATTATAGAGCTCTGCTCAGCCTATAAACATGACATCTATTATTATAGAGCTCTGCTCAGCCTGTAAACATGACATTATCTATTATTATAGAGCTCTGTTCAGCCTGTAAACATGACATTATCTATTATTATAGAGCTCTGCTCAGCCTAAAACATGACATTATCTAGTATTATAGAGATCTGTTCAGCCTATAAACATGACATTATCTATTATTATAGAGCTCTGCTCAGCCTGTAAACATGACATTATCTATTATTATAGAGCTCTGTTCAGCCTGTAAACATGACATTATCTATTATTATAGATTTCTGCTCAGCCTATAAACATGATATTATCAAATTGCTGATATTGCAAATTTGCATGATAATGCAAATTAATTAATTAAAAGTCATACAATGTGATTTTTGGATTTTTGTTTTAGATTCCGTCTCTCACAGTTGAAGTGTACCTATGATAAAAAATTACAGACCTCTACATGCTTTGTAAGTAGGAAAACCTGCAAAATCGGCAGTGTATCAAATACTTGTTCTCCCCACTGTATATATACATACATATACACATATATACATACACATACCTATATATACATACATATACACATATATACATACACATACCTATATAGACATACATACTTTTTTTAGAATATACCTTTATTACTCCATAAACCCTACCACCCTTCCCCCAATTGGAGTAAACTAATAAACACTTAGGCTTCTACCTTCAGTTTATACATCTTACACACATTTTACAGACACAGTCTACTTTACAATAGTTCTCTCTTGTTTGTTCTTGGTCCTTCCTCTATTTCTGATGTCCATCCAGTTTGATTTCTATTTGTAACTGTGTTATTTCACAAAAGTTCTGAACCTATATACATTTTACAGACCCCGTGTGTTTTACATTGGTTATCTTGTTATTAGTCCCACCCTTCAGCTCCATTCAACCCCTCCCATCTATCTATCAACATAATCCATTTTGGTTTTCTATTTGCCATATATTATTTAACTGTGCTGTGATGCTTCACAAAATAATTGAACCTTTCTATTCTCATAGCTTCTACAGATTGTACATTTAAAAAAAAACGTTTTTGCTAAAATAATTATTATATTATTGATTGATTGACTATGGCTTTTCAAATCACCCAGTATTGCTATCTGTAGCGTTAGTTCTAGGCAAATGTTGCAATTCTTCAGCCATTCCTGGACCTGTGACCAAAAACGAGCTACATATGGACAATACCAAAATAAATGATCTAATGACTCTGCCTCCTCACAGCAGAATCTGTAGAGCTGGGAAGATTGTATCCCCCATATATACACTGCTCAAAAAAATAAAGGGAACACTTAAACAACACAATGTAACTCCAAGTCAATCACACTTCTGTGAAATCAAACTGTCCACTTAGGAAGCAACACTGATTGACAATAAATTTCACATGCTGTTGTGCAAATGGAATAGACAAAAGGTGGAAATTATAGGCAATTAGCAAGACACCCCCAATAAAGGAGTGATTCTGCAGGTGGTGACCACATACCACTTCTCAGTTCCTATGCTTCCTGGGTGATGTTTTGGTCACTTTTGAATGCTGACGGTGCTCTCACTCTAGTGGTAGCATGAGACGGAGTCTACAACCCACACAAGTGGCTCAGGTAGTGCAACTCATCCAGGATGGCACATGAATGTGAGCTGTGGCAAGAAGGTTTGCTGTGTCTGTCAGCGTAGAGTCCAGAGCATGGAGGCGCTACCAGGAGACAGGCCAGTACATCAGGAGACGTGGAGGAGGCCGTAGGAGGGCAACAAGCCAGCAGCAGGACCGCTACCTCCGCCTTTGAGCAGGAGGAGCACTGCCAGAGCCCTGCAAAATGACCTCCAGCAGGCCACAAATGTGCATGTGTCAGCATATGGTGTCACAAGGGCTCTGAGGATCTCATCTCGGTACCTAATGGCAGGCAGGCTACCTCTGGCGAGCACATGGAGGGCTGTGCGGCCCCACAAAGAAATGCCACCCCACACCATGACTGACCCCCCGCCAAACCGGTCATGCTGGAGGATGTTGCAGGCAGCAGAACGTTCTCCACGGCGTCTCCAGACTCTGTCACGTCTGTCACATGTGCTCATGTGCTCAGTGTGAACCTGCTTTCATCTGTGAAGAGCACAGGGCGCCAGTGGCGAATTTGCCAATCTTGGTGTTCTCTGGCAAATGCCAAACGTCCTGCACGGTGTTGGGCTGTAAGCACAACCCCCACCTGTGGACTTCGGGCCCTCATACCACCCTCATGGAGTCTGTTTCTGACCGTTTGAGCAGACACATGCACATTTGTGGCCTGCTGGAGGTCATTTTGCAGGGCTCTGGCAGTGCTCCTCCTGCTCAAAGGCGGAGGTAGCGGTCCTGCTGCTGGGTTGTTGCCCTCCTACGGCCTCCTCCACGTCTCCTGATGTACTGGCCTGTCTCCTGGTAGCGCCTCCATGCTCTGGACACTACGCTGACAGACACAGCAAACCTTCTTGCCACAGCTCGCATTGATGTGCCATCCTGGATGAGCTGCACTACCTGAGCCACTTGTGTGGGTTGTAGACTCCGTCTCATGCTACCATTAGAGTGAGAGCACCGCCAGCATTCAAAAGTGACCAAAACATCAGCCAGGAAGCATAGGAACTGAGAAGTGGTCTGTGGTCACCACCTGCAGAATCACTCCTTTATTGGGGGTGTCTTGCTAATTGCCTATAATTTCCACCTTTTGTCTATTCCATTTGCACAACAGCATGTGACATTTATTGTCAATCAGTGTTGCTTCCTAAGTGGACAGTTTGATTTCACAGAAGTGTGATTGACTTGGAGTTACATTGTGTTGTTTAAGTGTTCCCTTTATTTTTTTGAGCAGTGTATAACATTCTATTAGTTGCAAGAATTTTGTATAATAATTTAAATTGAAAAATGGAATCGGTACATCGAAAATCTCTTCCCAACTATTTTGCAATTTATATGGCACAGCTGTCAGTTTTTTGGTCCTTAAATTAAATTGGTATATGTTTTTATTCATCACACTTTTCTTTAACCATTTATGTTCTTGAATGCAGGGCCGACATACATGTTCCTTACTTTCTTCCCCTTCTACTTGCCTCTTCCATGTTTGTGGTAATGCTGCAAATAATTGGTTGTAATTTTGGGTAGAGCAGACATTTCCGTATGTCTGTTAGCTGCATGTGCGATATAACTCCACCAGTCCTATTTATGATATCATTCACAAAAATTATACTTTATTTTTTATTTTTTATTTCTTCGAAAATACGTTTTTTTTAAATCAATTAGTATATTTGAGTTTACCAAAATATTTGTTGTATTATTGGTTCTGGGTATTCAGGTGGATTAAACTGAAATTAAAATTGCAGTGAGTGTGTGTTTTTGTTTGGGCTGTCAGACTTGAATTTAGTTTTTGTAATGTTAGTGCACAAGAAAAACATTTTGGGGTGATTAATCCATTTTCTGAAGGGCTAAAAACACACTGAAAACATGCAAAATGCATCCTGTATACCGCTACAATCTACAACGCCATGTAGAAACAAGATGACATGGAGGTTAAATAAAGTCTGCTTTATTAATTAAACATATTTTGACACGTCATTGAGGTTAAATAAAGTCTGCTTATCAATGGAACATATTTTGACACGTCATGGAGGTTAAATAAAGTCTGCTTTATTAATTAAACATATTTTGACACGTCATTGAGGTTAAATAAAGTCTGCTTATCAATGGAACATATTTTGACACGTCATGGAGGTTAAATAAAGTCTGCTTTATCAATGTAACATATTGTGACCCGTCATGGAGGTTAAATAATGTCTGCTTATCAATGTAACATATTGTGACCCGTCCACTGTGGGGCGCTGTAGAGTCATAATATCCACAACAACAGTTCAAACAGGGAAATGGTTCACATCGTTTTTCCACCATTAATTTTCCCACAGGGCTGTGTTTTGTATAGGCTTACCCTGGTGTGACGTTTTGATAACCGTGTAAATCTCTCTAGGACAAGGTGACTGAGGGTGAATGTACACTAGATAGATAGCGGTAAACTGCTGTGTGCCGCTTAGGCCGCCCGTTGTGACTCCGTCAAAAATTCAGCAGTGCAAGTTTGTATGAAGGTCTGGTTATTTAATGGGTACATAGTTCAATAGTAATATCCTCTAAAACGCTCTGGTGACAAACTTTGCTGCCCTGTTTCCAATTGCCACATGGCTGGGAGAACCTATTCAAGTAAGTAAATAGATTTTGAAAATGTAAAAAAAAAACAATGTATAATTAGCTAACTAGCTACAGTGCAGGCTAACTAATGAGCTGCTAAATGAGCTAGCTAGTTGGCTAGCTAGCTATCTAACCAACTTCACATTCTGTATAGATAGATAGCTCGTTATCTAGCCAAATTCAAATACTGTATAGATAGATAGCTAAGTGAATGAAATATCACCAGCTGACTTACCTAAAGTCATATTAGCTAGCTGTCTTGATGTATTTATCACTGTAAAAAACAAACTCCAAATGCATTTGTAGGTAGCTAGCTAGCTAACAGCCATGCAAAGGATAGCAGCCCCAACTGCAGCCCAACGGCTATTCTGGATAGGGGAGGTACTTTTGTGTAGTTCCTGTCCCTAGAAGTGAGGACGGAGATAATCGTAACATAATATTCAGTGTGGTGTAATTTGACAATAATGAAGTGTGTTTCTTGTGAGGTTTTCTGTCCTCAGATAAAGAGCGCTATGAAAGCCAGTCAACATATGAAGAGGTCCCAATGAAGAGCAGTGGTTCTCAGTCCTGGGGACTCAAAGAGGGGCACATTGTTGTTTTTGCCTTCGCACTGCACAGCTGATTCAAATGATCAACTCATCATCAAGCTTCAAGTGGTATTTATGTATTCATTTGTGATGCTATCCTTGATATGATCCTGTTATTGTCACATGCTACACATGTACATATGTGTGTCCATCCATCTATCAATCCAATGTTATCATGATTTGTTATCAGGGATATTATACTTTAGTAATCCACAATGACCTGGTGATGTAACAGTCTAATAATTACATTGTCTTCCATATTCCTACAGATACCTTGTAACTGGAGATTCCTTCAAAACGATTGCCTACAGTTACCATGTAGGGCACTGCAAGGTTGGGTGACCAGGGTCATCTGGGACTGCCTCCTGGAAGAATTCAGGTGTGTGAAGGCTACCTGTGTCCTGCGTAACTTCATGAGGATGGACACGAGGACCAGGAGGGGATCTGCAGCTCCCCGCCGTGTCCCAGAGGAGGAGTCTGCTGCTCTGCAGGATGTTTTAAAGATGGGGTCCAACAACGTAGCAAGAGAGGCAATCCGTGTGCAGGAGATCTTCACCTCCTACTTCTTCAAAGAGGGTACTGTTCCCTGGCAACACCATAGACTACACTATGCACAACCAAAGGCTCTTTTAAGAGCCATCCACATTGCAATAAGAGTATTCTTCCATTTACTTAGCTATGTCAACTGCAGTTATTCAATTCCCAGTTTGTCTCCCTTTGATTTCTACTTCTCAGGTGAGGGTGCTGTTTAGGTAAGGGTGTGATGTCTGTGCAAAAAACAAAACAGGCTATTTTAAATCACCCATATTGAAAAAATGGAGAACAATTAGACACCCTATAACCCACACCTACACACTCATGTATCAATCTGATTGATGGATTGTGTTGTGCAGTAAGCAGGTTCAGGTGTATAACTGTTGCTTCTTCCACCTTCAAAGAATAGGCAAGAGGGCCAACCATGGAGAATATTAAGACACTTCATTATTTCTATAACTACACTATATTGTTTGTCCTCATGTGTCCATTCATGTTTTTCAGCAGAAAGTACTCTGCAGCCACTTAGTGTGGTGTGGACACCAGGTGAGGCCACAAACAGATTCCTGTTGAACACTGTCGCTTTAACTACCTTATTTTCTCAATAACAGTCTCTCCTTCACTTCATCCCTCTCTCCCCTTCTCCCTAAATCCTCTAGGTTATATCAGCTGTGTCGGTGAACCCCTCCTGCATCTGAACTGGCTACATAGAGGGCACAGCATGTTCATAGGTGAGAGGTCACTTGGTCAAGTCAACAGGAAGTATTATTAAAGATATGCTTTACATTGAAATACATTGAAATACAGACAGAGATGCAGTAGTCCCAGAGTTAATGATCCAAGGTCAGTTTATATTATACAGGAAGTATTATTAAAGAGATGCTTTACATTGAAATACAGATAGATGCAGTAGTCCCAGAGTTAATGATCCAAGGTCAGTTTATATTATACAGGAAGTATTATTAAAGAGATGCTTTACATTGAAATACAGAGATGCAGTAGTCCCAGAGTTAATGATCCAAGGTCAGTTTTGCATTTCACCTCCTGATTGATGACTAACAATGTTAGAATAAAAAAATAAAAACACAAGGCTTAAACATGCTCTCTCTCTCCATCTGTCTCTCGTCTGCAGATATGTTTTGATGTGAGGCCCCAATCCCATCATCGCCACCTCACCCTCTTTTAAGATAACCTTTAGGCCGACGTGAGACACTATTATGTAATTGTGATGAACGGAGAGAATATTTAGGTAGCACTGTGATTCATTAATCATGTGCTGCCTTCCCTGCTCCTATGTGTTTACCTTTTTCCCTTTCTGTCTTTTACACCTCTCCCGCCACCTCCTCTTTCTTCCTAATGCACAACAGATGTGCATTGAAGTACAGATTGAACTTTTATTTATAACACTTGGATAATGAGCTTTTCAATAAAGCGTTTCACATTCTCTACTGGTTGAAATGAAGTGTAATGTGATGAAATACTCCACCTATCCTGTGTTTATCAGATCAATGCAGATGAAGGGCATTAGATGTTGAGATGAACCAGTGTTAGAGTATTTACATGATGCATAGGAAGTGTAGTGTTCTGTTTTTTAACATTATATTTCTGTATATATGAATTAACTAGTTAAATCCTGTTTCTAGTCTATTAGTTACAATGTGTAACCATTGATGTCCCAGGACCAAGATTGGTAAACACTGTTGAAGTGTATAATTGTAATACATACATGAAGACACAGTGTCATTCAAAGACTGGAATTTGATACTCCTGGTATTGGATATGACTGAAAAATAATCTCAAAGACATTCATACCTAAACTGCACCTTTATTTGCCAAGGTAGAGTACATGATCAGTGAATATATTAAATGTACAGGCTACAATGTGAATATCTCATGCATGGTAATAACTACATGTATATACGACTTGCATCCTTGGCACAACATATTATATTCTACTCAATCTATAGGCTTCATTAATGTCATTCAGGCTGTTTTGAAGTTGATACAACTGGCTATGATAGCTGAGGTTCATAGCTAGGTTCTGAACTAATATGTATACCAAACGTTTGGGTCTATACAAAGATCGGCTAAATAGTTAGCTACACACCCATGGGCCTACAGGGATTTTAATCATCCACTGCACAATAAGGAAGAACATAGCTAGCTACGTGATTTCATCTATCTGCATGACAAATATCAGCAAGGAAAGCTTACAAAATTGTACATTCATTTTGCAGTAAATTATTCAGCTAGCTAGATTCTATACATCCACTGTTTCCCAAAACGACAGTCTGGTTTGCCGGTTGTTTCAGGAGTCCCTAAAACAACCAGAATTACAATTGCATACTCATGTCACAACACCCATAAAGCTAGCCAGCTAGCTGGCTAATGTTAGCTAGTCAGCTGGCTAAATCACAATTTTCGTAAATGAACTATGATTAAAAAAAATGCATACTCGTTTGTCTCTACATGAACTAACATTCCTGTCAACTGTACATGTTTTTTTGCATGATCAGTTATGACGTTATAATCCCTTACATTTGCTTCCATCCTAGTATTTCTGTCCGCCATCTTTGATTCAGTTCAGTTCTGTGTAGGGGTACCCCTCTCTTCTAGTATTTCTGTTCGCCATATTTGATTCAGTTCAGTTCTGTGTAGGGGTACCCCTCTCTTCTAATATTTCTGTTCGCCATATTTGATTCAGTTCAGTTCTGTGTAGGGGTACCCCTCTCTTCTAGTATTTCTGTTCGCCATCTTTGATTCAGTTCAGTTCTGTGTAAGGGTTCCCCTCTCTCATAGTATATCTTTGCTGAAGAAAGTCTAACAGTCACTAGTGCGGCAGCAGCCTCCCCCGGTCCTAGTGCCGGCCCGTTAAGAAGTTTAAGATGCGATGGAACGGTTGACGAAAATAAGAGATCACAGAAAGAATATATTGACTGATATTGATTTATTTGGGGGGGGGCTAATTAATATTTTAGGACTAGCTACGTCCCTGATTCCTACCTACCTTTTGTCTGAAAATAATTTTAATTACATTTTACTCAACTGCGTTACCCACTCCATTCAGCAGATGGCGGTCTGGGGATTGGTGTGATAATTCAAGGCAATGCTGTTGGTGTGACGTATAAGACTTTTAGGTTATGCTGTTAGTGTGACGTATATTCTAGTGGACGGAACGCTTCTTTCCACAGCAGCAACAGTTCGTTAGCCAAATCGTTAGCTTGCTAGACATAATAGACGAACAAATAAAGCTCTTTAGACGCTTTAGTGTATATTAGCCACCGTATTTTAAACCCACTTCTGTCGTCTAGTTAGTTATCCGTTTTAATTTCATATTTACGGTATTGTTTTTATTCATCTAGCGGGCTGGTTAAGTTAGCATTAGCCTAGCTAGCTAACATCTCCAACCATGAGGTCACTAAACTACTCTCTTGTTAATGAAGAGGAGGACTGCTGGACGGAGAAAGAAGCTCTGGTGAAAGAGGAGGAGGAAGAGGAGGATATCACAGTAAAACAAGAATTAGAGGGTGAGGCCGTTACTGTGAAACAAGAAGTAGAGGGTGAGGCTGTTACAGTGAAAAAAGAAGAGATAGACGTTTCAGTGAAAGAAGAGGAAGACGCGTTCAGAGTGAAAGAGGAGGAGGATGCAGCTTTTGGGGTGAAAGAGGAGGAGGGGGAGATGACTGTCACATCGAAAAAGGAGGAGGGGGAAACTGGATATCTGGGCCCGGTTTCCCAAACGCATTTTAAGGCATCCAATGGTTCTACGGATGAACTTAGCCATAAGATGGTTTTGAGAGACCGTTCCCTGATTAACACTAGTAAGTACTGTCTTAAATACAGAGACACAAACTCTGCAGTTGTTGAACTGATGTTTTTTTATTTAACCAGGTGGCCATGATGTCATAATGATAGTTTAACCAGGTGGCCATGATGTCATAATGATAGTTTAACCAGGTAGGCCATGATGTCATAATGATAGTTTAACCAGGTAGGCCATGATGTCATAATGGTAGTTTAACCAGGTAGGCCATGATGTCATAATGATAGTTTAACCAGGTAGGCCATGATGTCATAATGGTAGTTTAACCAGGTGGCCATGATGTCATAATGGTAGTTTAACCAGGTGGCCATGATGTCATAATGATAGTTTAACCAGGTAGGCCAATTGAGAACACGTTCTCATTTACAACTGCGACCTGGCCAAGATAAAGCAAAGCAGTGTGACACAGACAACAACACAGAGTTACACATGGAATAACATACAATAAACAAGCCAATAACACAATAAGCAAGTCAATGACAGTAGAAAAAAAAAAAGTCTATATATAGTGTGTGCAAAAGGCATGAGGGGGTAGGCAATAAATAGGCCATAGTAGCGAAGAATTACAATTTAGCAGATTAACACTGGGGTGATAAATGAGCAGATGATGATGTGCAAGTAGAGATACTGGTGTGCAAAAGAGCAGAAAAGTAAATAAAAACAGTTTGGGGATGAGGTAGGTAGATTGGGCGGGCTATTTACAGATGGACTATGTACAGCTGCAGCGATCGGTTAGCTGCTCAGATAGCTGATGTTTAAAGTTGGTGAGGGAAATATAAGTCTCCAGCTTCAGCGATTTTTGAAATTTGTTCCTGTCACTGGCAGCAGAGAACTGGAAGGATGTGTGGTGTTAAAGGGGAAATCTGCAATTACTACATCCATATTTAGATTTTTTAATTATTTATTTATAGGCATTGATTCTTGAAGAATATAACACATGCCTCATGAGCTTAGTTCAACTGTTCTACCCCATCAGAACCCAGAATAAGATTTTTTTACTCCAATGTTTAGAAACAATGTAAATCAACACTGTATAGCATCAACATGGTTAAAACTATAATGTTGATATCATGGATGGTCAGTCCTTGCATCCATAGGTCTGTCTATGAATTTGAAAGTAGTTACATTTCTCCACCCCCATCCATCATCTTATTAGCAAAACAGTGGTGGAATTACAGCTTTGTTATTAGTTGATTGATTCTTGTGTTGCTTTTTTAAAGGGACAACCTAGTATTTAAACAGCAACAAAATGGCTGCCCAGAGACTTGGTTTGGTAAACAGCTGAGGGATGGGGCTGGGATGGGGTCTGGAGAAATGTAACCACTCTCAAATTCATAGAGAAAGCTATTGTATCAACCGTAATCCAACACCTAGCGACCTCGTCAAGAAGTTCAGACATCTTGGCAAAACAGTTATAAGGTGTTGGCTTGACAGTCGCTGGACACAGGTTTGAGTTCAGCCCAGGGCAACCCCCTGAATTCACTACACTATGAATACAAGAACTGGCCATCCATGAGGTCAAAATTATAGTTTAACCAGGTTTCTAGGATATATAGTATATTCTAGAATTCATCCATGATGTCATAATGATAGTTTAACCAGGTTTCTAGGATATAGTATATTCTAGAATTGCCAGTGAAGATTTCCTGTCGGGGTCAAATTGTTAGAGCTGTTGATAAGTCATTGTATAATATTCAGCCAATTTATTTTCATGCCATTACATCAATATAGCCCAACCAGAAGAAGAAACAAACTCTTCCTGAACCACCTCCTCCTGCTGGCCTTTATAAATTCTGACGTTGCTGGTAATAGGCTACACAAGCAGTCGGAAACCTACATTTGGAGTGCAAATGTATCTTACCATTTCTACCGATCTGGTGACAGTTATGATTTTCATATGTTCATTTTACTGGAACAGTTTCATTTAATTTATAATAGTATCTCAAAATCATTGTCTGTGATTAATCTACATTCTATCTAAATGAAAATTATACAAATCTAAAAGTAACTTTTATTGCCATTGCCAACTATTGCCAACCTCCCGGGTGGCGCAGTGGTCTAGGGCACTGCATCGCAGTGCTAGCTGCGCCACCAGAGTCTCTGGGTTCGCGCCCAGGCTCTGTCGCAGCCGGCCGCAACCGGGAGGTCCGTGGGGCGACGCACAATTGGCATAGCATCGTCCGGGTTTGGGAGGGTTTGACCGGTAGGGATATCCTTGTCTCAGTATGTAAAATGTAATGAAATGTAAAAAAAAAAATGTAATAAAATGTATGCACTCTACTGTAAGTCGCTCTGGATAAGAGCGTCTGCTAAATGAAAAAAAAAAACTATCTAAAAAATAGCCTACATAAAGCCAACAAATTAAAACATTGCAAATAAATGTCCATTAAATCGCATGGCCTGTCTAAAACGAACTTGCAACATTGTATAAAATATTCTGGGCCCTCAGTTTCAGCCAACAAATTAAAACATTGCAAATAAATGTCCATTAAATCGCATGGCCTGTCTAAAACGAACTTGCAACATTGTATAAAATATTCTGGGCCCTCAGTTTCCCCTGCCAGTGAGTTCTCGACCGACACAGCTGTAGGCTATTTGTGAAAGGGATAAGAAGTAATCAGGTGTTTTGATATTTCCACTGGATCGGCGCATTGTTTTTCCCTTTCGTCCCAAGTGGTTATCGAAAGGGCGAGAGTTGGAAATATCCTTCAAATACTTTGAGGAACTATTGTCATTCGCTATTGATTTTGATTAGACTTTGTTTACTTGCTGTTTGAGGTGAAAAAACAATGTGCTTTGAGAAGCTCCACAACTTATTAGTGGTGGTGCGTTAAGACAATCAGAAATACTATCAGACATCCCCAAATGGGCACATTTATAGGCCTACATTTGCGCTCAGGCCAGGAAGACTAGTCCTACTTCTATATGCGTAATTGGGCGTGTGTCCTTACTCAATATTGACAGGAGTGTTTCAAACAAAATACAATTAATAAATTGAAAAATCTTGCGAAGTAAGGTCTGGGTGGTCTGCCAGGGGCCGTTTCATTTAGTATCCGTTTGGGTCGGCATGGTGAATGATTGTATTTTCCCATAGTATGTTTTACCGAAGTTGACCGACTGAAAGGGAGTGTAACTTTATGACTGGATTCGGGCTAAACTTTGAACATTGAGATATTGAAGACATGATAGATCAGACGCAGAGTATATAAAGGAGTGAGATCTGTAGAAAGACAGAGTGGCTGTGGAATGTGCTGGGTGGACGGGAGGAGATCACAGGATTGCTATAGGGGAAGCGGATGGACATCTGTGGATTAGGCGAAGGAAGGGTTGAGGTCAGGTCAGATGCCCTGAAGGGAGTAATAAGGGTTTAGTATCCTGTACCCTCTTCCTGTCGACCCAGAAGATGTAAGGATTGGAGAGAAGGAGGAGTGTCCAAAGTGGGGTATATATACTTGTGATGGTGAGAAGATGTTTTTGTCTGAATTACAGCTGTAACGACCCGTTGGGAAGAATTAAACTTGGTTAAGCTTCTCTAGTGTCCGTGAGTTATTTACTCTGAAAAATTAGAACCTAACACTATAATTACTGTTCCCTGAAGGAGGGAAACGAGGTGCAAAACCTGTTTGGCCCCACTCCTTCCTGGGTCGGTGAAGAGTGGTATTAAATTTAAGGAATAAACCCGAGCTAGGCTTGAATTTAATAGTATGTTGTACCTAGTTTCCCTTCTTCAGGGAACAGTAGTTATAGTCATAACGTTACGCTTGTCATATGATGAACTTCAACTTAAATACTGGATCTTGCTGTCGGACAGTTTTTTTGTATTCTGAAATGCACTTGAACTATGTATCATTTAGTGGCTCCTTATGTTACGCTGGGAAAACAGTTTGTGGGCACAGAAATACTAAATCATTTCAGAGTTTGCTAAATCCAATGGTTTTTAACTGAGTGTCATCATGTAATCAGATGGCGTAGCATTAACGTGTTTGTTGAAAATGTTTTGTTTTTTTGTATATATTGAAATATATTGCAATCTCTTTTTCCATTTTTTTATTACATTTTTACATACATATATTTACATTACATACATTTTGCAGGTTTTCCTACTTACAAAGCATGTAGAGGTCTGTAATTTTTATCATAGGTACACTTCAACTGTGAGAGACGGAATCTAAAACAAAATTCCAGAAAATCACATTGATTTTTAAGTAATTAATTTGCAGAAGCCACTCGGCTACACAGCTGATGCCTCCCAGACTCTTCATTAAGACGACTAGAAGCCACTACATCACTCGGCTACACAGCTGATGCCTCCCAGACTCTTCACTAAGACGACTAGAAGCCACTACATCACCGGATTCCTGCCGTAAGCTCTGGACCTTTGCACCGGATTGGCTATAGTGACTGACGCCCTTGTCCCGAAGTTAGCCTCGAGCCAGGTGCATCTCCCAGCTAGCAGACAAAATTACTCCAGCTACAATACCTCTTTTGCCAACTGGCCTGGACCCTTTGTCGACACAGAGCCCCGCCGATCCATCATGACTGGTCTGCCGACGCAATTCCGTCAGATGTGCCCTCAACTGGCCTTTGCCAGACGTCGGTGACGCCCTTGTCCCGAAGCTGGCACCAGTTAGCCTCGCGCCAGGGCCGGCTCCCAGCCAGCATAGTAACGACTAGCTAACGGCATCCCTGGTTTATATATTGCTGTTCACTGGACCCTATGATCACTTTGCTACATAGCTGATGCCTGCTGGACTGTTCATTAATTACGGTTCTCTATTTTGTTTATCTGTCGGCCCCAGCCTTGAACTCAGGCCCTGTGTGTAGTTAACTGACCCTCTCTTCCCGTTCATCGCCATTTTATGTGTTGTTGTTGTCTTACCCGTTGTTGTCTTAGCTAGGTCTCCCAATCAACATCTGTGATTGCTTTATGCCTCGCTTTATTTCTCTCTTATGTCAATATGCCTTGTATACTGTTGTTTAGGGTAGTTATTATTGTTTTGTTTTACTGCGGAGCCCCTAGTCCCACTCAACATGCCTCAGGGAACTCTTTTGTCCCACCTCCCACACATGCGGTGACCTCACCTAGCATAACTGGTGCCTCCAGAGATGCAACCTCTCTTATCGCCACTCAATGCCTACGTTTATCTCTACTGTACCCGCACCCTACCATACCCCTGTCTGTACATTATGCCTTGAATATATCCTACCACGCCCAGAAATCTGCACCTTTTATTCTCTGTTCCCAACACACTAGATGACCAGTTCTGATAGCCTTTAGCCGTACCCTCATCCTACTCCTCTGTTCCTCTGGTGATGTAGAGGTTAACCCAGGCCCTGTGTGTCTCCAGGCTCTCTCATTTGTTGACTTCTGTAACCATAAAAGCCTTGGTTTCATGCATGTTAACATCAGAAGGCTTCTCCCTAAATTTGTTTTACTCACTGCTTTAGCACACTCCACCAACCTTGATGTCCTTGCCGTGTCTGAATCCTGGCTTTGGAAGGCCACCAAAAATTCTGATATTTCCATCCCCATCTACAACATTTTCCATCAAGATAGAACTGCCAAAGGGGGAGGAGTTGCAATCTACTACAGAGATGGCCTGCAAAGTTCTGTCATACTTTCCAGGTCTACGCCCAAACAGTTCAAGCTTCTAATTTAAAAAATGAATCTCTCCAGAAATAAGTCTCTCACTGTTGCCGCCTGTTACAGACCCCCCTCAGCTCCCAACTTTGCCCTGGACACCTTATGTGAATTGATTGCCCCCCATCTATCTTCAGAGTTTGTTCTGTTAGGTGACCTAAACTGGGAAATGCTTAACATCCCGGCCATCCTACAATCCAAGCTAGATGCCCTCAATCTCACACAAATTATCAAGGAACCCACCAGGTACAACCCTAAATCCGTAAACTTGGGCACCCTCATAGATATCCTGACCAACTTGCCCTCCAAATACACCTCTGCTGTTTTCAATCAGGATCTCAGCGATCACATTTTTTGAAAGGGGCATGCTTATTTAAGGTGGTGAGTAAATTACAATTAAAGAACAACCAGGCATCCCTTTCCCACTGACGGGATGAGGTCAATATCCTTCCAGGATATCCAGGCCAGGTTGATGAGAAAGGCCTGCTTGCAGAAGTGTTTTAGGGAGCGTTTGACAGTGATGAGGGGTGGTCGTTTGCCTGCATCCGTTATGGGTCCGCGGTCAAACGACCACCCCTCATCACTGTCAAACGCTCCCTAAAACACTTCTGCAAGCAGGCCTTTCTTATCGACCTGGCCCGGATATCCTGGAAGGATATTGACCTCATCCCGTCAGTAGGGGATGCCTGGTTGTTCTTTAATTGTAATTTACTCACCACCTTAAATAAGCATGCCCCTTTCAAAAAATGTAGAACTAAGAACAGATATAGCCCTTGGTTCACTCCAGACCTGACTGCCCTCGACCAGCACAAAAACATCCTGTGGCATACTGCCCTAACAGCTCCCCACCCCCCGCAGCTACTTCCCCAAGCCTCCCTAGCTTCTCCTTCACCCAAATCCAGATAGCTGATGTTCTGAAAGAGTTGCAAAACCTGGACCTTTACAAATCAGGTGGGCTAGACAATCTGGACCCTCTCTTTCTAAAATTATCCGCCGCCATTGTGGCAACCCCTATTACTATTCTGTTCAACCTCTCTTTCGTATCGTCCAAGATTACTAAAGATTGGAACGCTTCCTCTTCAAAGGGGGATGACTCTAGACCCAAACTGTTACAGACCTATATCCATCCTGCTCTGCCTTTCAAAAGTCTTCGAAAGTCAGTTAACAAACAGATCACAGACCATTTTGAATCCCACCGTACCTTCTCCGCTGTGCAATCCAGTTTCCGAGCTGGTCACGTGTGCACCACAGTCACGCTCAAGGTACTAAACGATATCATAACCGTTATCGATAAAAGACAGTACTGTGCAGCCGTTTTCATCAACCTGGCCAAGGCTTTCGACTCTGTCAATCACCGTATTCTTATCGCCAGACTCAACAGCCTTTGTTTCTCAAATGACTGACTCGCCTGGTTCACCAACTACTTCTCAGACAGAGTTCAGTGTGTCAAATCGGAGGGCCTGTTATCCGGACCTCTGGCAGTCTCTATGGAGGTACCACAGGGTTCAATTCTCGGACCGACTCTTTTCTCTGTATATACCAACAATGTTGCTCTTGCTGCGGGTGATTCCTTGATCCACCTCTACGCAGACGACACCATTCTGAATACATCTGGCCCTTCTTTGGACATTGTGTTAACAAACCTCCAAACGAGCTTCAATACCATACAACACTCCTTCCGTGACCTCCAACTGCTCTTAAACGCTAGTAAAACTAAATGTGTGCTCTTCAAGCAGCATCACTACTCTGGACGGTTCTAACTTAGAATATGTGGACAACTATAAATACCTAGGTGTCTGGCTAGACTGTAAACTCTCCTTCCAGACTCACATTAAGCATCTCCAATCCAAAATTAAATCTAGAATCGGCTTCCTATTTCGCAGCAAAGCCTCCTTCACTCATGCTGCCAAACATACCCTCGTAAAACTGACTATCCTACCGATCCTTGACTTCGGTGATGTCATTTTCAAAATAGCCTCCAACACTCTACTCAGCAAACTGGATGTAGTCTATCACAGTGCCATCTGTTTTGTCACCAAAGCCCCATATACCACCCACCACTAGGACCTGTATGCTCTCGTCGGCTGGCCCTCGCTACATATTCGTCGCCAAACCCACTGGCTCCAGATCATCTATAAGTCTTTGCTAGGCCGCCTTCACTCAGCTCACTGGTCACCATAGCAACACCCACCCATAGCACGCGCTCCAGGAGGTATATCTCACAGTTCATCCCCAAAACCAACACCTACTTTGGTCGCATTTCCTTCCAGTTCTCTGCTGCCAATGACTGGAACGAATTTCAAAAATCGCTGAAGTTGGAGACATATATCTCCCTCACTAACTTTAAGCATCAGCTATCTGAGCAGCTTACCGATTGCTGCACCTGTACACAGCCCATCTGTAAATAGCCCATCCAACTGCCTACCTCATCCCCATGTTTTTATTTGCTTTTTTTTGCTCTTTTGCACACCAGTATTTCTACTTGCACATCATCATCTGTACATCTATCACTCCAGTGTTAATTTGTTAAATTGTAATTACTTCGCTACTATGGCCTATTTATTGCCTTACCTCCGTACTCCATTTGCACACACTGTATATAGATTTTTCTATTGTGTTATTGACTGTATGTTTGTTTATCCCACATGTAACTCGGTGGTGTTGTTTTTGTCGCACTGCTTTGCTTTATCTTGGCCAGGTCGCAGTTGTAAATGAGAACTTGTTCTCAACTAGCCTACCTGGTTAAATAAAGGTGAAAAAAAATAAAAAAAATAATAAATATCGTAACTTTATTGACAACACCTAAATGGATACTGTCATTAACGCGGTTCTTCAATAATTACACATCATTCTTAATACTGTAGCTGTTTAGTTACAGTCACATGTTAAACTATCATCAGCTGATCCAGGAAATCATTTTCTGAATGACAGTCACATGACAAACATCAGGACATGCAACATCAACCAAAGTGCTTCTTCATTCATTACTCTGGTAAAGACAGTTATGCCGTGCTCCACTTTGGATCCAACATCCCTACTTTGGTCATAATGTGTAGAGAACTGTTCCTTGATGGATAGGCTATTGTACAACACACAGAGCTATTTTCCTTTATTTGTTGTTAGGTGAAGTTATGGGCCAATTTGGCAAACCGTGTACAATCCCTCATTGTCAGGCTGATGGAAAAGCTAGCCAAAGAGTATTTTACTGGTTGAAGTGTTTTTTTTAAAGTACAAAGCGGTTGATTTGCGATGATGACACAAACATTATATTAAGCAGGACATTCAAACGAGCCTTACAATTATAATCCAAAGTAGTGTGAAATGCACTCATAAGCAACCTGGAAATGGAGGTTACTCCCCTGAGTTTCCCCCATTCACATTCAGAATACATTGTGAAAAACTAAAATCTTTGCTCACCATTTTTGCTCCTGGCAGATATAGTACATCCGTAACTATCGGTTTCCTCATTAGCAGGGAGGAGTTTCTGCAGTCAAATTGTATGTGCTTTGCCCTCGTGCCGCAATTTTATTAAACACAGAAAGGGGCCTATATTGGAGACCAAAAGTCGTCTGGCACACTGCCTAGAGTTTCAACAACATGAATAACTTATTTCTAGTCAACAATCTTAGATGTTTCTACTAATGTGAAAACAAGACAAAATATGACTTCTTGCTCATTTTAAGACAATTGTCAAATAATTTTAGCATTCATTACAGACGTCAATTGTTGTACAACATCATGGCTACGCTGTTGTCATCACCTTTTACAGTGGATTACCACTGTTGTGGGTTTTTAACCATCTGTCTGACTTTGTTGTTCACGCAGGAGAGATACAGGACTATCGTGGATCCTCTGGGAAGCCTCAACAACCTCATGATGCTGAAGAGGCAGAGAAGAGGCCCTCCAGATCAGAACACCTCAAGAAACGCCTGCAGAGACCCACAGGGAAGAGAACTCACCGCTGCTCTGACTGTGGGAAGAGATTCACCTCCTCAGCAGGCATTAAAATTCATCAGAGAACACACACAGGAGAGAAACCTTACAGCTGTGTTCAATGTGGGAAGAGTTTTGCTGCATCTAGCACTCTGACTCTACACCAGAGAACACACACAGGAGAGAAACCTTACAGCTGTGTTCAATGTGGGAAGAGTTTTGGTCAATCTGGCCATCTGACTCAACACAGGAGAATACACACAGGAGAGAAATATTATAGCTGTGATCAATGTGGGAAGAGTTTTGGTCAATTTGCAGAGCTGACAGTGCACCAGAGAACACACACAGGAGAGAAACCTTACAGCTGTGTTTTATGTGGGAAGAGTTTTGGTCGATCTTGCCATCTGACTCAACACAAGAGAATACACACAGGAGAGAAACCTTTTAGCTGTGATCAATGTGGGAAGCGTTTTGGTCACGCTGGAGAGCTGACAGTGCACCAGAGAACACACACAGGAGAGAAACCTTACAGCTGTGTTCAATGTGGGAAGAGTTTTGGTCGATCTTACCATCTGACTCAACACCAGAGAACACACACAGGAGAGAAATCTTATAGCTGTGATCAGTGTGACAAGAGATACTCTGATAAAAGATATCTGATCAAACATCAGAAAATACATACATGAAGGAGTTGTTTCATGATATCAATGAAATAATGTCACAATGTAGAATGTTTTAACAATGTAGAAGGAGTATTTTAATGATGTCACAATGTAGAATGTTTAAGCATTGTAGAAGGAGTATTTTAATGATGTCACAATATAGAATGTTTTAACATTGTAGAAGGAGTATTTTAATGATGTCACAATGTAGAATGTTTTAACAATGTAGAAGGAGTATTTTAATGATGTCACAATGTAGAACCCTAAACGTTTGTCCCCTGTTCTATTGATATCAACATGATATGGATATTAGCATCAGGGGGAAAATCCAGGCTTTGAATTGAAAGAGTACTATTTATATGATTTAACAAAAAGTGACTAACACAAAAAGAGCTGTGTTACACTTACCACGTTGGTGACCCACTTGAATCAAAATGCACTTCAAAATGTAGCGAGCTGTTTTCTACAAATTGTCCTCTAACCAGGGATGTACACATTACTCCCAGATTGCGTGTGGTTTTTGAGTTGTTAGTTTTAACAGGACATGCAACCTCATCTTCCTCCTCTCGCACAATTGATTTTAGCATGATATCGATGAGTTATGACAAATAAGTGTTGCGTTCCTTTGTTTAGCGACCCCTACATTTTAAATGCATCACTCCAAAATGTAGCTGACTGTCTTCTGCAGGTTGTCCTCTAACCAGTGAGCTTAAAGATATCTCCCATTTCCATGTGTTTTTTTAGTTGTTAGTTTCAACAGAAAGTACAACCTGATTTCCCCCCTAATCGATTTCAGTGATTTATTGCTACTTGTCAAAACAACAGCGTTTTTGGTGCTTGTGTCCATGGTGAGGACAACTTGGTTTCTGATTGTCTCAAGGTTGGGCAGTCAAAAAGATTTGTGTTTTGTGTTAAGCCAGTGCGTTCCATGGATCACAAATAATTTTGACTTTCCGTATTAGAGATGAGTTTTGTTTGGGCTCGTGAGTTTTAGGTAGGGAAAAAATACACTTTTTTCCCTTGTTTTTAATTGTTGACATCCAGTAGACACCATGTTTATATTGTAGTTGATTATAATGTGAAATGGAAGTTGTTTTCTGTTGGTGGTGCGCATTCTCTTAAGGTATTACAGTCTTTGGTTTTTCCATTTATATTTTGAGGTTGGACTTTAGCACGTCTAGCTCGTTAGCACGTAGGGCGCACCGATTGGTGTCACCTCGTTAGTCAGTATGTGTTACACCTGTGCTGGCTTGTCCATGTCTTTATGGTTGAATATTGCATCCAAATACCACATGTTAGGTTTTCAATTGATCCCAAACTGTTTCTGCATATTGGTTATTGATTTGGACACGTTAAACTGTGTTTTGACATTGGGCTATCCCACCTAGCAAAATGTCATTGAAAAGACATTGAAAATATGACTATGCAACCAAATATTTCATATTTACATTTCATGTAACATTTAGTAGTGATAATTATTTATGCAACCAACTGACAGTTTTTTGGTACAATTATATTGACATTGTTGCCCTGCTTTTAGAATATCAGGGTTCATTCTCAGATGTGCCAAACCAAATGTACTAGAGCATGACATTGGGGACTGGGCCCCGATCCAGCAACATGCCTATCTAGTGAACCCTGAAAAGAGAGAGAAGCTCCACAGTGAGGTGGAAAGTTACTACGAATATTGCAGGAGTTTCCTCTTGAAATCAGACACGTCCGTGGTAAGGACAACTTGGTGGTTGATTGTCTCAAGGGTGGGCAGTCAAAATGTTTTGCGTTTAGCCAGTGCATTGCCATGAATCACAGTTTATTTTTACTGCACGTTTTTCCGTTTTGGAGATGAGTTTTGTTTGGGCTCGTTCCAAGGGGACCAGAGTTCTAGAAGCTAGTGAGTTTTAGGATTCTTTGTGGGAATCTTACAAATTAATCTTGTTTTTAATTGTTGTTAGACAGACACCATGTTTATATTGGTGAAGGTGAAGCATTGTAGTTGATTATAATGTGAAATGGAAGTTGTTTTCTGTTGGTGGTAAGCATTCTCTTAAGGTGTTAGTCTTTGGTTTTTCCATTTATGTTTTGAGGTTGGACTTTAGCACGTATAGCTCGTTAGCACGTATAGCTCGTTAGCACGTATAGCTCGTTAGCACGTATAGCTCGTTAGCACGTATAGCTCGTTAGCACGTATAGCTCGTTAGCACGTATAGCTCGTTAGCACGTATAGCTCGTTAGCACGTATAGCTCGTTAGCACGTATAGCTCGTTAGCACGTATAGCTCGTTAGCACGTATAGCTCGTTAGCACGTATAGCTCGTTAGCACGTATAGCTCGTTAGCACGTATAGCTCGTTAGCACGTATAGCTCGTTAGCACGTATAGCTCGTTAGCACTGATTGGTGTCACCTCGTTAGTCAGTATGTGTTACACCTGTGCTGGCTTGTCCATCTCGTTAGTGGGAAGGTGTTTCACCTGAGCTGGTCCAGGTTCTATTTAAGAGTGTCTGGCCCAGTGCTCTAGTTGTCTTGATAGATGTGGAGAGTCAACACCTTTAGTTGATCCACCTTTTTGGTTTGCTTCCTGTCTAAGTTTGTTGTGGGTTTTTCTTTTGTTTGCCTCTTCTTGGGCAGATTTAGTGGGTCTCATGGTGGGTGTCTTTTAGGTCCCAGTTGTTGTTACTAGTCAATTTTCAGTGGACACCCCCATAGTGTCTATCAGAACCCCTCCTAAAAAACAGCTTATATTTTGGGTTGGATGTTGCATCCTATTAATATTTTAATCAATGGCATTTCCTTTCAATGCTCATTACTCTTTCAGTTGTTCTTCTTCAGTTTTTTATCCACTAATGTTGTGTACTAAATATTTATCTTTGTTTTTTCCTGTGATGATGTCATTGTGTTGCATCATGTCTGAAATGTGCTGTATAAATAAAGCTTGATTTGATTTGAACATTTTGCAAAACAAATTAACCCAATGATTGACCAATCAACAGACTCTTGGTCCATCTTAGTATGAAAAACAGTATCAATCCCACTTCCAGCCTGCTGAAGGTGTGGTAAACACCACCCCAGGCTCTACCTGGGGCTTGAGGTGGTCTCCCACAGCTCTGCTTATGTCATGTTCTGTGGCCTTGCCGTTCCATTTCTTGACTGCTCCTGCAACACAGAAAGAAACACATTTAGTCATATTATATACAACACTCAGGGCCGGTTTCCCAGCAAATCTTAAGCTTACTCCCAGACTAAAATGCTTGTTTGAGCTTTCTTATCTCAAAGCGACTTGCACAGACTTCTCTTAAAATAGTGGCAGAGTTAGCCTGTTCTGGACTCAACAAAGTCGATTGCAAGATGGAGGATTAGAGCTACTGTAGGACTAAATTGAAGCTTAAATGAATCTTTCAAAGAGGTAGGTTTAACTTCTGCTTCGTGCTGGTTGTGAGGGAGCCTGGACTATGAGGAATGTCTAAGTGAAGACCAACATGCACTACAGAGGCCAGACCAGTACTGGTGGATAGGAGTCATCCATTACATTACTTTGAGACAGCTTTCGTATGTACAAAGAAAATGCATTGGAGATAATATCTCTGCTTGAGCCTAGACGTCCCTCTCTGGCTCAAAGAGGACGGCGTTCACCCAATTCTCTCCAACTTCTGATCACTGAGGTTTTTGGCATCTGGAATCTTTCATTGTGAAACTGGTGATTTGTGTGGTGCCAAAGAAGCAACTGTGTGTTTAATTGTTCACAAAGTCTGCAGGGCCATTTGTGAACTGAGGAGTCTTTACATCTAGTTTCCTGATGCTGCTGGTCAAGCCAACTATAAAGTCTGCAGGGCCATTTGTGAACTGAGGAGTCTTTACCTCAAGTCTCCTGATGCTGCTGGTCAAGCCAACTATAAAGTCTGCAGGGCCATTTGTGAACTGAATCTTTACATCTAGTTTCCTGATGCTGCTGGTCAAGCCAACTATAAAGTTCAATTCTCTGAATATGGGCAGTTCCCAGGAGTGATTGGCTGGTTAGATGGATGTCATGTTCCCATCAAGTATCCATCAACTCCTGATGCTGAGGAGAACCGTAACCATAACAACTGGTTTACCATCAACTCCTGATGCTGAGGAGTACCGTAACCATAACAACTGGTTTACCATCAACTCCTGAGGCTGAGGAGTACCGTAACCATAACAACTGGTTTACCATCAACTCGTACCGTAACCATAACAACTGGCTTACATCAACTCCTGATGCTGAGGAGTACCGTAACCATAACAACTGGTTTTACATCAATGTTCAGGGAGGGTGCACTCCTCATTTAGAGTTGTCAAACATTGTTGCCCGTTGGAAAGGTGCAACTCAGGATTGAATGATTTCCCTCAACTCTTCATTGGTCTCAGTTTCAGAGAGGACAACATAGTGGACAACTACTTGGTGACAGTGGATATTAGGGTGAGAAACATGGTCTACTAGTAGTTACTACATAGTAATATGGTCTACTAATAGTTACTACATAGTAACATGGTCTACTAATAGTTACTACATAGTAACATTGTCTACTAATAGTTACTACATAGTAACATGGTCTACTAATAGTTACTACATAGTAATATGGTCTAATAGTTACTACATGGTAATATGGTCTACTAATAGTTACTACATAGTAATATGGTCTACTAATAGTTACTACATAGTAACATGGTCTACTAATAGTTACTACATAGTAACATGGTCTACTAATAGTTACTACATAGTAACATGGTCTACTAATAGTTACTACATAGTAACATGGTCTACTAATAGTTACTACATAGTAATATGGTCTACTAATAGTTACTACATAGTAATATGGTCTAATAGTTACTACATAGTAATATGGTCTACTAATAGTTACTACATAGTAATATGGTCTACTAATAGTTACTACATAGTAACATGGTCTACTAATAGTTACTACATAGTAATATGGTCTACTAATAGTTACTACATAGTAATATGGTCTACTAATAGTTACTACATAGTAATATGGTCTACTAATAGTTACTACATAGTAATATGGTCTACTAATAGTTACTACATAGTAATATGGTCTACTAATAGTTACTACATAGTAATATGGTCTACTAATAGTTACTACATAGTAATATGGTCTACTAATAGTTACTACATAGTAATATGGTCTACTAATAGTTACTACATAGTAACATGGTCAACTAATAGTTACTACATAGTAATATGGTCTACTAATAGTTACTACATAGTAATATGGTCTACTAATAGTTACTACATAGTAACATGGTCTACTCATAGTTATTACATAGTAACATTCCTTTCCTCTGGAATAAGAACACGGTTAGAAGCACAAATAAACTCATATGGTCCTTAGAATGTTGTTGTTTCTTCTTGTAATCCTGATAATAATGCAGATATCTCACCTCTAGTTGTTGTTTCTGCTTGTAATCCTGATAATAATGCAGATATCTCACCTCTAGTTGTTGTTTCTTCTTGTAATCCTGATAATAATGCAGATATCTCACCTCTAGTTGTTGTTTCTTCTTGTAATCCTGATAATAATGCAGATCTCACCTCTAGTTGTTGTACTCTTCTTGTAATCCTGATAATAATGCAGATATCTCACCTGAAGTTGTTGTACTCTTCTTGTAATCCTGATAATAATGCAGATATCTCACCTCTCGTTGTTGTTGTACTCTTCTTGTGGTCACATTTCCATTGAATTCACAGCAAATTGCAGCCCAACCCTCTTGTTCTACTGCTCAGTAGCAGCAGTGTGGTTTTTACCTTCAATAATTGGATGGTTTGACAACATTTGTTTTGGAGCGTTTTTTCATTCACACTAAAGTTTTTTTTTAACAAATTATTTTTGCCTGCCATTGTTTTGTCTCAAGATTCACACCAGTATTGGTGTTTTCTATTCTGGGTTTTAATGAGCACCATTAGACCAACAGCATGTGTTCATATTGAACCTAATCAGGATTAACCCAGGTGTTCATACTGAACCTAATCAGGATTAACCCAGGTGTTCATACTGAACCTAATCAGGATTAACCCAGGTGTACATACTGAACCTAATCAGGATTAACCCAGGTGTTCATACTTAACCTAGTCAGGATTAACCCATGTGTTCATACTGAACCTAATCAGGATTAACCCAGGTGTTCATACTGAACCTAATCAGGATTAACCCAGGTGTTCATACTGAACCTAATCAGGATTAACCCAGGTGTTCATACTGAACCTAATCATGATTAACCCAGGTGTTCATACTGAACCTAGTCAGAATTAACCCATGTGTTCATACTGAACCTAATCAGGATTAACCCAGATGTTCATACTGAACCTAATCAGGATTAACCCATGTGTTCATACTGAACCTAATCAGGATTAACCCAGGTGTTCATACTGAACCTAATCAGGATTAACCCAGGTGTTCATACTGAACCTAATCAGGATTAACCCAGGTGTTCATACTGAACCTAATCAGGATTAACCCAGGTGTACATACTGAACCTAATCAGGATTAACCCAGGTGTTCATACTTAACCTAGTCAGGATTAACCCATGTGTTCATACTGAACCTAATCAGGATTAACCCAGGTGTTCATACTGAACCTAATCAGGATTAACCCAGGTGTTCATACTGAACCTAATCAGGATTAACCCAGGTGTTCATACTGAACCTAATCAGGATTAACCCAGGTGTTCATATTGAACCTAATCATGATTAACCCAGGTGTTCATACTGAACCTAGTCAGAATTAACCCATGTGTTCATACTGAACCTAATCAGGATTAACCCAGATGTTCATACTGAACCTAATCAGGATTAACCCATGTGTTCATACTGAACCTAATCAGGATTAACCCAGGTGTTCATACTGAACCTAATCAGGATTAACCCAGGTGTTCATACTGAACCTAATCAGGATTAACCCAGGTGTTCATACTGAACCTAATCAGGATTAACCCAGGTGTTCATACTGAACCTAATCAGGATTAACCCAGGTGTTCATACTGAACCTAATCAGGATTAACCCAGGTGTTCATACTGAACCTAATCAGGATTAACCCATGTGTTCATACTGAACCTAGTCAGGATTAACCCATGTAATCATACTGAACCTAATCAGGATTAACCCATGTGTTCATACTGAACCTAGTCAGGATTAACCCAGGTGTTCATACTGAACCTAATCAGGATTAACCCAGATGTTCATACTGAACCTAATCAGGATTAACCCATGTGTTCATACTGAACCTAATCAGGATTAACCCAGGTGTTCATACTGAACCTAATCAGGATTAACCCATGTGTTCATAATGAACCTAATCAGGATTAACCCAGGTGTTCATACTGAACCTAATCAGGATTAACCCAGATGTTCATACTGAACCTAATCAGGATTAACCCAGGTGTTCATACTGAACCTAATCAGGATTAACCCAGGTGTTCATACTGAACCTAATCAGGATTAACCCAGGTGTTCATACTGAACCTAATCAGGATTAACCCAGGTGTTCATACTGAACCTAATCAGGATTAACCCAGGTGTTCATACTGAACCTAATCCGGATTAACCCATGTGTTCATACTGAACCTAGTCAGGATTAACCCATGTAATCATACTGAACCTAATCAGGATTAACCCATGTGTTCATACTGAACCTAGTCAGGATTAACCCAGGTGTTCATACTGAACCTAATCAGGATTAACCCATGTAATCATACTGAACCTAATCAGGATTAACCCAGGTGCTCCTACTTAACCTAGTCAGGATTAACCCATGTGTTCATACTGAACCTAGTCAGGATTAACCCATGTGTTCATACTGAACCAAATCAGGATTAACCCAGGTGTTCATACTGAACCTAATCAGGATTAACCCAGGTATTCATACTGAACCTAATCAGGATTAACCCATGTGTTCATACTGAACCTAGTCAGGATTAACCCATGTAATGATACTGAACCTAATCAGGATTAACCCATGTGTTCATACTGAACCTAGTCAGGATTAACCCAGGTGTTCATACTGAACCTAATCAGGATTAACCCATGTAATCATACTGAACCTAATCAGGATTAACCCAGGTGTTCATACTGAACCTAATCAGGATTAACCCAGGTGTTCATACTGAACCTAATCAGGATTAACCCATGTGTTCATAATGAACCTAATCAGGATTAACCCAGGTGTTCATACTGAACCTAATCAGGATTAACCCAGGTGTTCATACTGAACCTAATCAGGATTAACCCAGGTATTCATACTGAACCTAATCAGGATTAACCCATGTGTTCATACTGAACCTAGTCAGGATTAACCCATGTAATCATACTGAACCTAATCAGGATTAACCCATGTGTTCATACTGAACCTAGTCAGGATTAACCCAGGTGTTCATACTGAACCTAATCAGGATTAACCCATGTAATCATACTGAACCTAATCAGGATTAACCCAGGTGTTCATACTGAACCTAATCAGGATTAACCCAGGTGTTCATACTGAACCTAATCAGGATTAACCCATGTGTTCATAATGAACCTAATCAGGATTAACCCAGGTGTTCATACTGAACCTAATCAGGATTAACCCAGATGTTCATACTGAACCTAATCAGGATTAACCCATGTGTTCATACTGAACCAAATCAGGATTAACCCAGGTGTTCATACTGAACCTAATCAGGATTAACCCAGGTATTCATACTGAACCTAATCAGGATTAACCCATGTGTTCATACTGAACCTAGTCAGGATTAACCCAGGTGTTCATACTGAACCTAATCAGGATTAACCCAGGTGTTCATACTGAACCTAATCAGGATTAACCAATGTGTTCATACTGAACCTAGTCAGGATTAACCCATGTAATCATACTGAACCTAATCAGGATTAACCCATGTGTTCATACTGAACCTAGTCAGGATTAACCCAGGTGTTCATACTGAACCTAATCAGGATTAACCCATGTAATCATACTGAACCTAATCAGGATTAACCCAGGTGTTCATACTGAACCTAATCAGGATTAACCCATGTGTTCATACTGAACCTAGTCAGGATTAACCCATGTAATCATACTGAACCTAATCAGGATTAACCCATGTGTTCATACTGAACCTAGTCAGGATTAACCCAGGTGTTCATACTGAACCTAATCAGGATTAACCCATGTAATCATACTGAACCTAATAAGGATTAACCCAGGTGTTCATACTGAACCTAATCAGGATTAACCCAGGTGTTCATACTGAACCTAATCAGGATTAACCCATGTGTTCATAATGAACCTAATCAGGATTAACCCAGGTGTTCATACTGAACCTAATCAGGATTAACCCAGATGTTCATACTGAACCTAATCAGGATTAACCCATGTGTTCATACTGAACCTAATCAGGATTAACCCAGGTGTTCATACTGAACCTAATCAGGATTAACCCAGGTGTTCATACTGAACCTAATCAGGATTAACCCAGGTGTTCATACTGAACCTAATCAGGATTAACCCAGGTGTTCATACTGAACCTAATCAGGATTAACCCATGTGTTCATACTGAACCTAGTCAGGATTAACCCATGTAATCATACTGAACCTAATCAGGATTAACCCATGTGTTCATAATGAACCTAATCAGGATTAACCCAGGTGTTCATACTGAATCTAATCAGGATTAACCCAGATGTTCATACTGAACCTAATCAGGATTAACCCATGTAATCATACTGAACCTAATCAGGATTAACCCATGTGTTCATACTGAACCTAGTCAGGATTAACCCAGGTGTTCATACTGAACCTAATCAGGATTAACCCATGTAATCATACTGAACCTAATCAGGGTTAACCCATGTGTTCATACTGAACCTAATCAGGATTAACCAAGGTAATCATACTGAACCTAATCAGGATTAACCCAGGTGCTCCTACTTAACCTAGTCAGGATTAACCCAGGTGTTCATACTGAACCTAGTCAGGATTAACCCATGTGTTCATACTGAACCAAATCAGGATTATCCCAGGTGTTCATACTGAACCTAATCAGGATTAACCCAGGTGTTCATACTGAACCTAATCAGGATTAACCCATGTGTTCATACTGAACCTAATCAGGATTAACCCAGGTGTTCATACTGAACCTAATCAGGATTAACCCAGGTGTTCATACAGAACCTAGTCAGGATTAAACAATGTGTTCATACTGGACCTAGTCAGGATTAACCCAGGTGTTCATACTGAACGTAATCAGGATTAACCCATGTGTTCATACTGAACCTAGTCAGGATTAACCCAGGTGTTCATACTGAACCTAATCAGGATAAACCCATGTAATCATACTGAACCTAATCAGGATTAACCCATGTGTTCATACTGAACCTAGTCAGGATTAACCCAGGTGTTCATACTGAACCTAATCAGGATTAACCCAGGTGTTCATACTGAACCTAATCAGGATTAACCCATGTAATCATACTGAACCTAATCAGGATTAACCCATGTGTTCATACTGAACCTAGTCAGGATTAACCCAGGTGTTCATACTGAACCTAATCAGGATTAACCCATGTAATCATACTGAACCTAATCAGGATTAACCCAGGTGTTCATACTTAACCTAGTCAGGATTAACCCATGTGTTCATACTGAACCTAGTCAGGATTAACCCAGGTGTTCATACTTAACCTAGTCAGGATTAACCCATGTGTTCATACTGAACCTAGTCAGGATTAACCCATGTGTTCATACTGAACCTAATCAGGATTAATCCATGTGTTCATACTGAACCTAATCAGGATTAACCCAGGTGTTCATACTGAACCTAATCAGGATTAACCCAGGTGTTCATACAGAACCTAGTCAGGATTAACCCATGTGTTCATACTGGACCTAGTCAGGATTAACCCATGTGTTCATACTGGACCTAGTCAGGATTAACCCAGGTGTTCATACTGAACCTAATCAGGATTAACACATGTGTTCATACTGAACCTAGTCAGGATTAACCCAGGTGTTCATACTGAACCTAATCAGGATTAACCCAGGTGTTCATACTGAACCTAATCAGGATTAACCCATGTAATCATACTGAACCTAATCAGGATTAACCCATGTGTTCATACTGAACCTAGTCAGGATTAACCCAGGTGTTCATACTGAACCTAATCAGGATTAACCCATGTAATCATACTGAACCTAATCAGGGTTAACCCATGTGTTCATACTGAACCTAATCAGGATTAACCAAGGTAATCATACTGAACCTAATCAGGATTAACCCAGGTGTTCATACTTAACCTAGTCAGGATTAACCCATGTGTTCATACTGAACCTAGTCAGGATTAACCCATGTGTTCATACTGAATCTAATCAGGATTAACCCAGGTGTTCATACTGAACCTAATCAGGATTAACCCAGGTGTTCATACTGAACCTAATCAGGATTAACCCATGTGTTCATACTGAACCTAATCAGGATTAACCCAGGTGTTCATACTGAACCTAATCAGGATTAACCCAGGTGTTCATACTGAACCTAATCAGGATTAACCCATGTGTTCATACTGAACCTAATCAGGATAAACCCATGTAATCATACTGAACCTAATCAAGATTAACCCATGTGTTCATACTGAACCTAGTCAGGATTAACCCAGGTGTTCATACTGAACCTAATCAGGATTAACCCAGGTGTTCATACTGAACCTAATCAGGATTAACCCAGGTGTTCTCATTTAGGCTTACTTAACTGACTCCAGGACTCCAGTCTCCGACTAACTAAGCCTAATTTAAGCCACGTTCAGGAAAGCTATTTAAATGTCCTAGTTTAACTACTCCTGGCTTAATCTAAGCCCTGCAGGGTCTGAATGAAACCCAGTGTCCAGTGGGATTGATCTGTTTGATCCAATTGTTTGTTTCAGTGTCCAGTAGTTGAATCCTTTGACGTATTGTTGATTTCAAAACTTTTCAGTTTCAACAAATGCACTGGGTTGGTTGAAAAGTGAAACTGTTTTGACATAGTGGAAGATATACTGAATGTATACTGTTTTTCATACTAAGATGGACTAAAATATGTGCTCATTGGTTATGCAAGAGGGTGGCATATAGCCTCGTGGTTAGAGTTGACAAAGTAAAAATATGTTGTTCTGCCCCTGAACAAGGCATTTAACCCACTGTTCCCTGGTAGGCAATCATTGTGAATAAGAATTTGTTCTTAACTGACTTGCCTAGTTAAATAAAATAAAAAAATAATTAAGTGTGTTGATTGTCAGTCATGAGGTTCATTTGTTTTGCAATATGTTCAAATCAAGCTTTATTTATACAGCACATTTCAGACATGGATGCAACACAATGGCTTCACAGGAAAAAATGAAAAACAATGAAAAACAAACAATAATATTTACTACACAACGAACATAAGATTAACAACTGAAAGACTAATGAGCATCCTAAGAAAAATCCATTGATTAAAATATTAACAATTGGATGAAATATTCAACCATAACGAGATGGACAAGCCAGCACAGGTGTAACACATACTGACTAACGAGGTGACACCAATCAGTTCTCCCTACATGCTAACGAGATGGACGTGCTGATAAAGTCCAACCTCAAAACATAAATGGAAAAACCAAAGCCTGTAACACCTTCCCCCTTAAGACAACAAATATATCCTATATTTTTGTTGGACAAGTTTGCGCACCACCAACAGAAAACAACTTCCATTTCACATTATAATCAACTACAATGCTTCACCTACAATATAAACATGGTGTCTACTGGCTGTCAACAATTAAAAACAAGAAAGACATTTTTTCCCCCCACTCTCTTCTTCCTAAAACTCACTAGCTTCTAGAACTCCCATCTTCCTAAAACTCACTAGCTTCTAGAACTCTCGTCTTCCTAAAACTCACTAGCTTCTAGAACTCTGGTCCCCTTGGAACGAGCCCAAACAAAACGCATCTCCAATACGGGAAAAACGTGCAGTCAAAATAAATTGTGATCCATGGCAACTCACTGGCTAAACGTAAAACACAAATATTTTTGAATGCCCACCCTTGAGACAATCAGCAACCAAGTCGTCCTTACCACAGACATGTCTGGTTTCAAGAGGAAACTCCTGCAATATCCATAGTAACTTTCCACCTCACTGCGGAGCTTCTCTCTCTTTTCAGGGTTCTCTCGAGAGGCATGTTGTTGGATTGGGGCCCAGTCCCCAATGTCATTCTCTAGTACATTTGGGTTGGCACATCTGAGAATGATCCCTCTAGTACATTTGGGTTGTAGACTCCATCTCATGCTACCACTAGAGTGAGAGCACCGCCAGCATTCAAAAGTGACCAAAACATCAGCCAGGAAGCATAGGAACTGAGAAGTGGTCTGTGGTCACCACCTGCAGAATCACTCCTTTATTGGGGGTGTCTTGCTAATTGCCTATAATTTCCACCTTTTGTCTATTCCATTTGCACAACAGCATGTGAAATTTATTGTCAATCAGTGTTGCTTCCTAAGTGGACAGTTTGATTTAACAGAAGTGTGATTGACTTGGAGTTACATTGTGTTGTTTAAGTGTTCCCTTTAATTTATTGAGCAGTGTATATATATTCAATAAATATTGAAAGATAAATGGCATCGACATACAATGTAATGTAAAATAGAAGAATATATTGGAGAAAGCACTAGCCAATACAGTACTGCCATACAGTAACAGTACTGCCATACAGGCCTAATATCACATTTCAAGATATCTTTATACACAAATTGTTCAATATTTTATCAGGCTGACTTGAAAGATTATACGCAACATTTTGCTGCGTGGCAATACTGTGTTTGGATTCTGAAGTGCATTTATACCAAAGAGTTAGTCTAGACACTGTATTAATACCATTATGCATTTGAATCCAATCTACAGCTACCATCTAAGATATTAATTTCCCTCCACAAGGGGGCGTACATGTAACGTTTCCAAAATGGGATAGTATTGTACATGTAACGTTTCCAAAATGGGATAGTATTGTACATGTAACGTTTCCAAAATGGGATAGTATTGTACAGGTAACGTCTCCAAAATGGGATAGTATTGTACATGTAACGTTTCCAAAATGGGATAGTATTGTACAGGTAACGTCTCCAAAATGGGATGGTATTGTCCATGTAACGTTTCCAAAATGGGACAGTATTGTCCATGTAACGTTAACTCAATGGGATAGTATTGTACAGGTAACGTCTCCAAAATGGGATAGTATTGTCCATGTAACGTTTCCAAAATGGGATAGTATTGCCCATGTAACGTTAACTCAATGGGATAGTATTGTACATGTAACGTTATGCCCCCTTGTGAGTTAATAGTATTGCATGCTGTAGCAGGCTATATAAAGAGGAAGACCTCCATTGGCGATTCAGTTCGTTGTAACATCTCGTCTGGACAGGTCACCGCCGTTAGTTAGTTAGTTAGTTAGTTAACGTTAGCTAGTTCATTATCACAGAAGTGAGAACTACTCTAGATTGGACAATTACGTTAATGAGTGTAAAACCATGTTGGCTTTATGGAAACGATATACAATATATGGGAAAGAATATAGTTGAGGGAAATAATCCAAACCTAGTTGTGCCTAGTTAGGACATAACGTTAGCTAGCTAGATAACGGTACTGTACTGTAGCTCATACAGCGCCGACGGTCAAACCCGGCTTTCTAATATTTACGGTAATTAGCTATAGTAACGTTACGAACAAGATATTCACAGAAAACCATGATTGTCTTCGTTATTCATTATTAGTATGTTATATTATTATATAAATTATTTCTAGACATATTCAGAACCAAACATCAACCCAACTTAACCTTTTTAACTGTTGTCGCATCCAAACTTGTCGCCATCGTTTTCAGTTGTAATTGCGAAGTTCCCGGAAGAAGTCCAGCAACAACGGAGGTTCCTCGATGAACCCACCTTCTAACAAGTTCTTTGAAGAACCTTTTGGGGCCGTTTTTCATTGACCAAGAACCCTACGGTTCTCAGGGGATCTGAGAACAACTCCAGTTGAACCCTTCATTTTTAGAGTTGTAGTCGGCTCTATTTACTCTCAGATTCAAAACATGCTGATTAGCATCAACGATCAAGTCAGCTGCTGCTGCTCCAATACAGTATGAGGTGAGAGGGTGAACTGACGTTGAACCGGGCAGTCAGCTGCTGCTGCTCCAATACAGTATGAGGTGAGACGGTGAACTGACGTTGAACCGGGCAGTCAGCTGCTGCTGCTCCAATACAGTATGAGGTGAGACGGTGAACTGACGTTGAACCGGGCAGTCAGCTGCTGCTGCTCCAATTCAGTATGAGGTGAACGGTGAACTAATGTTGAACCGGGCAGTCAGCTGCTGCTGCTCCAATACAGTATGAGGTGAGACGGTGAACTGACGTTGAACCGGGCAGTCAGCTGCTGCTGCTCCAATTCAGTATGAGGTGAGACGGTGAACTGACGTTGAACCGGGCAGTCAGCTGCTGCTGCTCCAATACAGTATGAGGTGAGACGGTGAACTGATGTTGAATCATAATGATTAAGTTAATAAAAATGAATTAGTGAAACTGTTAAAAAATAGTATATGGCAAATTAAATATATTACTCTATTGTTATCATATAGAAACATCATGGAATATTGTACATCATATTAAATATATTACTCTATTGTTATCATATAGAAACATCATGGAATATTGTACATCATATTAAATATATTACTCTATTGTTATCATATAGAAACATCATGGAATATTGTACATCATATTAGCATCAACATACATTATTGTTTCATTCAATTTCACATAATAAGGATATTTAATATTTAAAAGTACAGAAGTCATAACCCATCACCTGCTATGTAAAAGAGACAGAAGAATGCACAATGGTCAATGCTATCTGGGATCCTTGGGACATCCCTACCCTAAACCCTACCGTAACCATTTAAATGTTAACTTCAACGGGCTAGGGACGTCCCAAGGATGTATCTCTACCTGAAAATACATGATCTAAGTGATTGATAGTTGGTATTCAGCAGTCATAAAGCCTTATTTACTTTAATGAACGACTAAAATAGTGATTTTGTCAGACAGCATAGACAGCATCTCTACACTTTATTGACTGACTGATCCATTCATCCTTCCATCCCTCCTCAGCCTTCCTCTCCTCTGAAGACCCAGTGAGGGTGGAGCTCAGTCAGAGAGCTGTTGAGGGATTGGTTAGGAAGAACCCTTCTACAGCCAGAGAGGTGAGAGGTCACATATGGTTTAGATGGTAAATATTTATGTCCCCTTAGCAGTTCATCACGTAAGCAAAAGGGAATATGTTCCATTATCTATGTTTATTTACATTAGTGCAAATTGTCCACTGGTATTGGTGTAATTTCTCACCCCTTTTGGCTGTATGAAACGCGAATTTCCCCTCAGGCACACACATTTGTTCTTTGTTATTACCCGGCCACTGACTGTTCAGCCCGCTATCATCCAGAAGGCGAGGTCAGTACAGGTGCATCAAAGCTGGGACCGAGAGACAGAAGCTGTTTTTCAATCTCAAGGCCACCAGACTGTTAAATATCCATCACTAACACAGAGAGGCTGCTGCCTACATACATAGACTTTAAATCATTGGCCACTTTAAGGAATGGAACACTAGTCACTTTAATAATGTTCACATATCTGGCATTACTCATCTCATATGTATATACTGTATTCTATCCTATTCTACTGTATCTTAGTCTATGTATTACTCATCGCATATGTATATACTGTATTCTATCCTATTCTACTGTATCTTAGTCAATGTATTACTCATCTCATATGTATATACTGTATTCTATCCTATTCTACTGTATCTTAGTCTATGTATTACTCATCTCATATGTATATACTGTATTCTAGTCTATGTATTACTAATCTCATATGTATATACTGTATTCTACCCTATACTATTGTATCAGTCTATGCCACTCTGATCGCTCGTCCATATATTTATATATTCTTATTCCATTACTTAGATTTGTGTGTATTAGGTATTTGTTGTGAAATTGTTAGATATTAGATATTACTGCCACAGCCACTTTAATAATGGGAATTGATGGAAATTATGTAAAAATGTACCACTAGCCACTTTAAACAATGCCACTTAATATAATGTTTACATACCCTACATTACTCATCTCATATGTATATGTATATACTGTACTCTATCATCTACTGCATCTTGCCATCTTTATGTAATACATGTATCACTAGCCACTTTAAACTATGCCACTTTATGTTTACATACCCTACATTACTCATCTCATATGTATATACTGTACTCTATACCATCTACTGCATCTTGCCTATGCCGTTCTGTACCATCACTCATTCATATATCCTTATGTACATATTCTTTATCCCTTTACACTTGTGTGTATAAGGTAGTAGTTGTGGAATTGTTAGGTTAGATTACTTGTTGGTTATTACTGCATTGTCGGAACTAGAAACACAAGCATTTCGCTACACTCGCATTAACATCTGCTAACCATGTGTATGTGACAAATAACATTTGATTTGATTTGCACTGTTGGAGCTAGGAACACAAGCATTTCGCTACACCCGCAGTAACATCTGATTTATTATGAAGGTCACTTGTGTAAAATGTACTTTTCCCCACTCATCTTTTGACATTGCATATTCAGTGGCCTGGCTGCTTCCAGACTATGTCAAAGGCCCATCCGGGTAGATGTGAACCTAATGCAGCTTGCAGTGATCAGATGACAGAAGTCACATTCAGGTGCCAGGTGTAACTGAGGCCATAGATGCTCCATATCCATTACTTGGATCCATTACATAATATGACTAAATGTGTTTCTGTGTTACAGGGGCAGTCAAGAAATGGAACAGCAAGGCCACAGAACATGACATAAGCACAGCAGTGGGAGACCACCTCAAGCCCCTGGTAGAGCCGGGGGTGGTGTTTACCACTCCACCAGCAGAGCTGTGGGAGACCACCTCAAGCCCCTGGTAGAGTCGGGGGTGGTGTTTACCACTCCACCAGCAGAGCTGTGGGAGACCACCTCAAGCCCCTGGTAGAGCCGGGGGTGGTGTTTACCACTCCACCAGCAGAGCTGTGGGAGACCACCTCAAGCCCCTGGTAGAGCCGGGGGTGGTGTTTACCACCCCACCAGCAGAGCTGTGGGAGACCACCTCAAGCCCCTGGTAGAGCCAGGGGTGGTGTTTACCACGCCTTCAGCAGGCTGGAAAAGTGGGATTGATACTGATTTTTATACTAACAAGAGTCTGTTGATTGGTCAGTCATTGGGTTCATTTTTTATGAAATCAAATCAAGCTTTATTTATACAGCACATTTCATACATGGATCCAACACAATGGCTTCACAGGAAAAAACATAAAAAATCAATGAACAAATATTTAGTACACAAACATAAGAGGATAAAAAAACTTTAAAAAACTTAAAGACTAATGAGCATCCTAAAGAAATGCCATTGATTAAAATGTTAAAATATTAGCTTGTTTTTTAGGAGGGGTTCTGAAAGACACTATGGGGGTGTCCAATGAAAATTGACTATTAACAACAACTAGGACCTAAAAGACACCCACCATGAGACCCACTAAATCTGCCCAAGAGGGAAACAAAAGAAAAACCCAAACCAAAACAAAGGTGGAGCAACTAAAGGTGTTGACTCCACATCTATCAAGACAACTGGAGCACTGGGCCAGACACTCTTAAATAGAACCTGGACCAGCTCAGGTGAAACACCTTCCCACTAATGAGATGGACAAGCCAGCACAGGTGTAACACATACTGACTAACGAGGTGACACCAATCAGTGCGTCCTTATTGCTGACGAGCTAGACGTGCTAACGAGCTATACTTGCTAACTTCCAAGCATAAATGGAAAACCAAAGACTAACACCTTCCCCCTTAAGACAACAAATATATCCTACATTTATGACTCAATTTATTCGGATTGTTAATTGATTATAGACCGATTTATTATACTGCGTCCATGTGTATAAGCTGCACGTACGTTGAAATTAAATAGTTTTCTTTTCAACTAAAACCAAACTTATATTGTACGTCGGGCATAGTCTTATTTTCAACGACATTTTGCTAGGTGGGATATCCCCAATGTCACAGTTTAAACGTGTCAAATCAATAGTCCAAATGCAGAAATAGTTTGTGATAAATTGAAAACCTAAATGTAAAATGTGCTATACACAAACATCTGCCACAATAATCATATTACTTGTATTTATTTAAACAAGCACCTTATTAACTGCACAAGCACCAGAAACGCTGTTGTTTTGACAAGTAGCAATAAATCAATGAATTCAATTAGGGGGGACATCAGGTTGTAGGTGCTGTTGAAACTAACACAACTAAAAAAACACATGGAAATGGGAGATATATTTTACCTCACTGGTTAGAGGACAACCTGCAGAAAACAGTCAGCTACATTTTAGAGTGATGCATTTAAATTTAGGGGTCGCAAAACAAAGGAACGCAACACTTATTTGTCATAACTCATCGATATCATGCTATAATAATTTGTGTGACAGAAGGGAGATGAGGTTGCACGTCCTGTTAAAACTAACAGCTCAAAAACCACACGGAATGTGGGAATAATGTGTACATCACTGGTTAGAGGACAATTTGTAGAAAACAGATCGCTGCATTTTGATTCAAGTTGGCCACCAACTTGGTAAGTGCACGACTCTTTTTTTTTCTTAGTCAAAAAAAGTTAGGGGGCAAACGTTTAGGCATCTACACTGTGACATTATTAAAATACTCCTACAATGTTAAATTGTACATTGTGACATTAATTCATTGATATCATGAAACAACTCTTTCATGTATGTATTTTCTGATGTTTGATCAGAGATATTTTATCAGAGTATCTCTTGTCACACTGAACACAGCTATAAGGTTTCTCTCCTGTGTGTGTTCTCTGGTGTATCTTCAGATGGCTAGATGTAGTAAAACTCTTCCCACATTGGTCACAGCTAAAAGATTTCTCTCCTGTGTGTGTTCTCTGGTGTCATGTCAAATGGCAAGATGAACAAAACTCTTCCCACATTGACCACAGCTATAAGATTTCTCTCCTGTGTGTGTTCTCTGGTATGAAGTCAGATGGCTTGATGTAGTGAAACTCTTCCCACATTGATCACAGCTATAAGGCTTCTCTCCTGTGTGTGTTCACTGGTGTATTTTAAGTTTTGATGAAGATTTGCAACGTTTCCCACAGTCAGAGCAGCAATGAGATTTCTTCCCTGTGGGTCTCCACTGGTGTTTCTTAAGGTGTTCTGATGTGGAGAGACTCTTCTCTGCCTCGTTAGCATCATGAGGTTGTTGAGGCTCCCCAGAGGATCCACGATAGTCACTTCTCTCTCCTGTGTGAACAACAAGTCAGACAGATGGTTAAAGGCCCACAACAGCAGAAATAAACCGTAAAAGGTGATGCCAACAGCGTAGCCATGATGTTGTACAACAATTGACGTCTGCCCTTGGTTCACTCCAGACTTGACTGCCCTTGACCAGCACAAAAACACCCTGTGGTGTACTGCACTAGCATCGAATATTCCCCGCGATATGAAACTTTCAGGGAAGTCAGAAACCAATACACACAGTCAGTTTGAAAAAGCTAGCCTTTGCTTTCCTAACAGAAATTTGCATCCTGCAGCACTAACTCCAAAAAGTTTTGGGACACTGTAAAGTCCATGGAAAATAAGAGTACCTCCTCCCAGCTGCCCACTGCACTGAGGCTAGGAAACACTGTCACCACTGATAAATCTACGACAATAGAGCATTTCAATAAGCATTTTTCTACCGCTGGCCATGCTTTCAACCTGGCTACCCCAACCCCAGCTAACAGCTCTGCACACCACGCAGCAACTTGCCCAAGCTCCCCCGCTTCTCCTTCACCCAAATCCAGACAGCTGATGTTCTGAAAGAGCTGCAAAATCTGGATGCCTAAAATCAGCTGGGCTAGACAATCTGGACCCTCTCTTCCTAAAATGATCTGCCGCCATTGTCGCAACCCCTATTACTGGTCTGTTCAACCTCTCTTTCGTATCGTCTGAGATTCCTAAAGATCGGAAAGCTGCCGCGGTCATCCCCCTCTTCAAAGGGGGTGACAGTCTAGACCCAAACTGTTGTAGACCTATATCCATCCTGCCCTGCCTTTCTAAAGTCTTCGAAAGCCAAGTGAACAAACAGATCACCGACCATTTCGAATCCCACCGTACCTTCTCCGCTATGCAATCTGGTTTCCGAGCTGGTCACGGGTGCACCTCAGCCACGCTCAACGTCCTAAACGATATCAAAACCGCCATCGATAAAAGACAGTACTGTGCAGCCATCTTCATCAACCTGGCCAAGTCTTTCGACTCTGTCAATCACCGTATTCTTATCGGCAGACTCAACAGCCTTGGTTTCTCAAATGACTGCCTCGCCTGGTTCACCAACTACTTCTCTGATGGAGTTCAGTGTGTCAAATCGGAGGGCCTGTTGTCCGGACCTCTGGCAGTCTCTATGGGGGTGCCACAGGGTTCAATTCTCAGGCTGACTCTCTGTATATATCAATGATGTAACTCTTGCTGTGGGTGTTTCTCTGATCCACGTCTACGCAGCCGACACCATTCTGTATACATCTGGCCCTTCTTTGTACACTGTGTTAACAAACCTCCATACGAGCTTCAACACCATACAACACTCCTTCCGTGGCCTCAAACTGCTCTTATATGCTAGTAAAACTAAATGAATGCTCTTCAACCGATTGCTGCCCGCATCCGCCCGCCCGACAAGGATCACTACTCTGGACGGTTCTGACTTAGAATATGTCAGAACCTAGGTGTCTGGTTAGACTGTAAACTCTCCTTCCAGACTCACATTAAGCATCTCCAATCCAAAGTTAAATCTAGAATCGGCTTCCTATTTCCTATAGCCTCCTTCACGCTGCCAAACATGGCCCCGTAAAACTGACTACCCTACCGATCCTTGACGACGGTTATGTCATTTACAAAAGGTGATTCTACAAAGTATTGAAAAGTATTATTGGTGTGAATACAAGAACAATAACATAGGCATACTGTAGGACCCATAACTTCACCTAACAACATAGACCTACTGTAGGACCCATAACTTCACCTAACATACACCTACTGTAGGACCCATAACTTCACCTAACAGCATACACCTACTGTAGGACCCCTAACTTCACCTAACAATAACATAGACCTACTGTAGGACCCATAACATCACCTAACAACAACATAGACCTGCTGTAGGACCCATAACTTCACCTAACAACAACATAGACCTAGGACTATAAATCATTTAATATTTCCAGGTGAAACATGGAAACTAAAATGTCTTTGTCATGACATTTCATAACCTGATCACCAGATAATTTTGTGAATAATCCCACTAGGCTACTCTGTACTGTGTTTTCATTCTAAATGTCCTGAATAAAGGAAAATAGCTCTGTGTGTTGTACAATAGCCTATCCATCAAGGAACCGTTCTCTACACATTATGAGCTAAGCATCTCTGTGTCCAGACAGACTAAGAAGACCCTACTGTAAATCAACATTATAAACATCAATTTGTTAGGGATGTTGGATCCAACGTGGAGCACAGCATAACTGTCTTTACCAGAGTAATGAATGAAGAAAAGCACTTTGGTAGTTGTTGCATGTCGTGATGTTTGTCATGTGACTGGCATTCAGAAAATGATTTCCTGGATCAGCTGATGATAGTTGAACATGTGACTAACTAAACTGCTACAGTATTAAGAATTATGTGTAATTATTGAACCAATTATATGCATATCATATCTTCTGGGCCCGAGTAGCAGGCAGTTTAATTTGGGCACGCTTTTCATCCAAAATTCCAAATGCGGCCCCCTACCCTAGAGAAGTTAAGCTCGAGACCTTGGGTCTCAAGCCCGCCCTCTGCAACTGGGTCCTGGACTTTCTGACCGGCTGCCCCCAGGTGGCGAAGGTAGGAAACAATATCTCCACCCCGCTGATCCTCAACACTGGGGCCCCACAAGGGTGCGTTCTGAGCCCTCTCCTGTACTCTCTGTTCACCCATGACTGCGTGGCCATGCACGCATCCAACTCAATCATCAAGTTTGCAGACAACGCTACAGTGATCGGCTTGATTACCAACAATGACGAGACAACCTACAGGGAAGAGGTGAGGGCCCTCGGAGTGTGGTGTCAGGAAAATAACCTCTCACTCAACATCAACAAAACAAAGGAGATGATCGTGGACTTCAGGAAACTGCAGAGGGAGCACCCCCCCCCCCCCATCACATTGATGGGTCAGTAGTGGAGAAGGTGGAATGTTTTTAGTTCCTCGGCGTACACATCACAGACGAACTGAAATGGTCCACCCACACAGACAGTGTGGTGAAGAAGGGGCAACAGCGACTCTTCAACCTCAGGAGGCTGAAGAAATTTGTCTTGTCACCGAACACACTCACAAACTTTTACAGATGCACAATCGAGAGCATCCTGTCGGGCTGTATCACCGCCTGGTATGGCAACTGCTCCGCCCACAACCGCAAGACCCTCCAGAGGGTGGTCCGGTCTGCACAACGCATCACCGGGGCAAACTTCCTGCCCTCCAGGACACCTACACCACTCGATGTCACAGGAAGGCCAAAAAGATCATCAAGGACAACAACCACCCGAGCCACTGCCTGTTCACACCGCTATCATCCAGAAGGCGAGGTCAGTACAGTTGCATCAAAGCTGGGACCGAGAGACTGAAAAACAACTTCTATCTCAAGGCCATCAGACTGTTAAACAGCCATCACTAACATAGAGAGGCTGTTGCCAACATACAGACTCAATCTCTGGCCACTTTAATAAATGGACTTTATAAAAGGTATCACTAGTCACTTTAAATAACACAACTTTAATAATGTTCACATCTCCTACATTACTCTCATATGTATATACAGTATATGTATATACTCTTATGTATATACAGTATTCTATACCATCTACTGCATCTGCCTATGACGCATCTGCCTATGACGCACGGCCATCGCTCATCCATGTATTTATATGTACATATTCTTATTCATCCCTTACATTTGTGTGTATAAGGTAGTCGTTGTGAATTTGTTAGATTACTTGTTAGATATTACTGCATTGTCGGAACTAGAAGCACAAGCTTTTCGCTACACTCGCATTAACATCCGCTAACCATGTGTACGTGACCAATAACATCTGCTAACCATGTGTACGTGACCAATAACATCCGCTAACCATGTGTACGTGACCAATAACATCCGCTAACCATGTGTATGTGACCATTAACATCCACTAACCATGTGTATGTGACCATTAACATCCGCTAACCATGTGTATGTGACCATTAACATCCGCTAACCATGTGTATGTGACCATTAACATCCGCTAATAAATTGTCCATTTATTCATTGTCTTTTGTTTGAAACCCTCCTGTCAAGGTTGAGTAAGGACGCACACCTGATTACGCATATAGAGGTAGGACTAGTCTACCTGGTTACACATATAGAAGTAGGACTAGTCTACCTGTCCTGAGCACAAATGTAGGCCTATAAATGTGCCCATTTGGGGATGTCTGATAGTATTTCTCATTGTCTTAACACTGCACCACTAATGAGTTGTGGAGCTTCTCAAAGCACATTTTTCCCCCCACCTCAAACAGCAAGTAAACAAAGTCTAATCAAAATCAATAGCGAATGACAATAGTTCCTCAAAGTATTTGAAAAATATTTCCAGCTCTCGCCCTTTCGATAACCACTCGGCACGAAAGGGAAAAACATAATGTGCTGATCCAGTGGAAATATCAAAATACCTGATTACTTCTTATCCCTTTCACAAATAGCCTACAGCTGTGTCGGTCGAGAACTCACTGGCAGGGGAAACTGAGGGCCCAGAATATTTTATAAAATGTTTCAAGTTCGTTATAGACAGGCCATGTTATTTATAGGACAGTTATTTGCAATGTTTTTATTTGTTGGCTTTATGTAGGCTATTTTTTACATAGTTGGCATCTAGAATTCATCCATGATGTCATAATTGCAATAAAAGTTACTTTTAGATTTGTATAATTTTCATTTAGATAGAATGTAGATTAATCACAGACAATGATTTTGAGATACTATTATAAATTAAATTAAACTGTTCCAGTAAAATGTGAATATGAAAATCATAACTGGCACCAGATCAGTATAAATGGTAAGATACATTTGCACTCCAAATGTAGGTTGCCGGCTGCTTGTGTAGCCGATTACCAGCAACGTCAGATTTTATGAAGGCCAGCAGGAGGAGGTGGATAGGGAAGAGTTTGTTTCTTCTTCTGGTTGGGCTGTATTGATGTAATGGCATGAAAATAAATGCTGAATATTATACAATGACTTATCAACAGCTCTAACAATTTGACCCCCACAGGAAATCTACACTGGCAAATGTAGAATATACTATATAGCCTAGAAACCTGGTTAAACTATCCCTATGACATCATGGATGAATTCTAGAATATACTATATAGCCTAGAAACCTGGTTAAACTATCACTATGACATCATGGATGAATTCTAGAATATACTATATAGCCTAGAAACCTGATTAAACTATCATTATGACATCATGGATGAATTCTAGAATATACTATATATCCTAGAAACCTGGTTAAACTATAATTTTGACCTCATGGATGGCCAGTTCTTGTATTCATAGTGTAGTGAATTCAGGGGGTAGCCCTGAGCTGAACTCGAACCTGGGTCCAGCGACTGTCAAGCCAACAGCTTATAACTGTTACGCCAAGATTTCTGAACTTCTTGAAGAGGTCGCTAGGTGTTGGATTACGGTTGATACAATAGCTTTCTCTATGAATTTGAGAGTGGTTACATTTCTCCAGCCCCCATCCCTCAGCTGTTTACCAAACCAAGTCTCTGGGCAGCCATTTTGTTGCTGTTTAAATACTAAGTTGTCCCTTTAAAAAAGCCACACAACAATCAATCAACCAATAACAAAGCTGTAAATCCACCACTGTTTTGCTAATAAAATGATGGATGGGGCTGGAGAAATGTAACTACTTTCAAATTCATAGACAGACCTATGGATGCAAGGACTGACCATCCATGATATCAACATTATAGTTTTAACTATGTTTTGAGGCTATACAGTGTTGATTTACATTGTTTCTAAACATTGGAGTAAAAAAGCTTATTTGGGGTTCTGATGGGGGACAACAGTTGAACTAAGCTCATGAGGCATGTGTTATGTTCTTCAAGAATCAATGGCTAAAAATAAATAATTTAAAAATCTAAATATGGATGTGGTAATTGCAGATTTCCCCTATAACAACACACATCCTTCCAGTTCTCTGCTGCCAGTGACTGGAACAAATTTCAAAAATCGCTGAAGATGGAGACTTATATTTCCCTCACCAACTTTAAACATCAGCTATCTGAGCAGCTAACCGATTGCTGCAGCTGTACATAGTCCATCTGTAAATACATGTACTTTTCTGCTCTTTTGCACCCCAGTATCTCTACTTGCACATCATCATCTGCTCATTTATCACTCCAGTGTCAATTTGCTAACTTGTAATTCTTCGCTACTATGGACTATTCATTGCCTACCTCCTCATGCCTTTTGCACACACTATATATAGACTTTCTTTTTTTCTACTGTCATTGACTTGTTTATTGTGTTATTGGCTTGTTTATTGTTTATTCCATGTTATTCCATGTGTAACTCTGTGTTGTTGTCTGTGTCACACTGCTTTGCTTTATCATGGCCAGGTCGCAGTTGTAAATGAGAACTTGTTCTCAACTGGACTACCTGGTTAAACTATCCTTATGACATCATGGTCACCTGGTTAAACTATCATTATGACATCATGGTCACCTGGTTAAACTATCATTATGACATCATGGTCACCTGGTTAAACTATCATTATGACATCATAGCCACCTGGTTAAATAAAGGTGAAATAAAAAAATAAAACATCAGTTCAACAACTGCAGAGTTTGTGTCTCTGTTTTTAAGGCAGTACTTACTTGTGTTAACCAGGGCCTGTTCATCATTAGAACCATTGGATGCCTTAAGATGCGTTTGGGAAACCGAGCCCAGAAATCCAGTTTCCTCCTCTTCTTCCACCTCCTTTTTCGATGTGACAGTCATCTCCCCATCCTCCTCTTTCACTCCAAAAACTGCATCCTCCTCTTTCTCTTCCTCATCTTCTTTTACTGTAACATCCTCTTCCTATCTGAACGCGTCTTCCTCTTCTTTCACTGTAACGTATTTCTCTTCTTTTTTTTACCGGAACAGCCTCACCCTCTACCTCTTGTTTTACTGTGATATCATTATCTTCCTTCTCCTCTTTGACGAGAGCTTCTATCTCCGTCCAGCAGACCTCCTCTTCATTAACAAGAGAGTAGCTTAGTGACCTCATGGTTGAAGATGTTAGCTAGCTAGGCTAATGCTAACTTAACCAGCCCGCTAGATGAATAATAAAAACAATACCGTAAATATGAAATGAAAACGGATAACTAACTAGGCGACAGAAGTGGTTTTAAAATACAGTGGCAAATATACACTAAAGCGTCTAAAGAGCTTTATTGTTTCGTCTATTTTGGCTAGCAAGCTACCGAGGTGGCTGAATTACTGTTGCTGCTGTTGAAAGAAGCGTTCCGTCCACTAGATTATACGTCACAGTAGCAGCATTGCCTTAAAGTCGCAGACCTTTTCTGCTGCCTGGAGTGGGTAACGCAGTTGAGTAAAATGTAAATTTAATTTTCAGACAAAAAGTTAAAGGGTAGGAATCAGGGACGTAGCTAGTCCTAAAATATTAATTAGCCCTCCCTAAATAAATCAAGGCTGCTGCTGCTGCGCTAGTGACTGTTAGACTTTCTTCAGCAAAGATGGCGGACAGAAATACTAGGAGAGAGGGGTAACCCTACACAGAACTGAACTGGATCAAAGATGGAGGACAGAAATACTAGGAGAGACGGGTAACCCTACACAGAACTGAAGTGGATCAAAGATGGCGGACAGAAATACTAGGAGAGAGGGGTATGCTAGGGTTCGTTTCTTACGTCCTTCTTTGTCAATCATTGGTTCATTGGTGAAATTAGCATTATGACAATATCTTTAATTAAATCATTCAAAAACCTTTATTAATGCAATTGCAGATAGAAGTTGACAAACAGGAACATAGCACGCATGTTTCTGAGTAAGTTCTGCATCAAACAAAAGGTCTCCAGTGGTTTTATTAAACCCTAAGTCGCGCCCTGGTGACGTCACTGCCTAAATCATCATCCTCTACTCCTGGGACCAAAACCATGCCTACAAAGCTGTATAAACAGGGCCCTTATTGTTAGCTAAACACTTAGCAGTAAATGTCCCCTTCCCCCAAAGTTGACCCATTGTGGAATGTTTACCTAGTCTTATCTCCTTCACTCCCCTGCAGAGTTCTGTCTAAGGGCCTCTTTATAATGAGGCAGAGAGAGAGAGAACTAAAATACAAATGTAGAACAATACTAAACTTCTACAATGACTATATCTATTGTTAATCAGTAGTCTAAAACCCTATAAATGTAAGGAGGGAGGGGTCTTTTAACCCCTCCCCTTCTATTAATATAACATAAGCATAATCAATTATTCTAATACACCAAACATTTGTACAGCCCCAATCATGACCCCTAGGTAAATCCTAACAGGTACCCCTACACAGAACTGAACTGGATCAAAGATGGCGGACAGAAATACTAGGAGAGAGGGGTACCCCTACACAGAACTGAACTGGATCAAATATGGCGGACAGAAATACTAGGAGAGAGAGGTACCCCTACACAGAACTGAACTGAATCAAAGATGGCGGACAGAAATACTAGAATGGAAAAATGTAAGGGATTATAACGTCATAAAGAATCATGCAAAAACATGTACAGTTGACAGGAATGTTAGTTAATGTAGAGACAGACGATTATGCATTTTTTTTATCATAAAGTTAATTTATGAAAATCGCAATTTAGCAAGCTAGCTGACTAGCTAACATTAGCCAGCTAGCTGACTAGCTAACATTAGCCAGCTAGCAGACTAGCTAACATTAGCCAGCTAGCTGACTAGCTAACACTAGCCAGATAGCTGACTAGCTAACATTAGCCAGCTAGCTGACTAGCTTTATGGGTGTTGTGACATGAGTATGAAATTGTAATTCTGGTTGTTTTAGGGACTCCTGAAACAACCAGCAAACCAGGCTGTCGTTTTGGGAAACAGTGGATGTATAGAATCTAGCTAGCTGAAGAATTTACTGCAAATTGAATGTACAATTTTGTAAGCTTGCCTTGCTGATATTTGCCATGCAGATAGATGAAATCACGTTGCTAGCTATGTTCTTGCTTATTGTACAGTGGATGATTAAAATCCCTGTATGCCCATGGATGTGTAGCTAGCTATCTAGCCGATCTGTGTATGGACCCAAACGTTTGGTATACATATTAGTTCAGAACCTAGCTATGAACCTCAGCTATCATAGCCAGTTGTATCAACTTCAAAACAGCCTGAATGACATTAATGAAGCCTATGGATTGAGTAGAATATAATATCATGTTGTGCCAAGGATGCAAGTCTTATATACATGTAGTTATTACCATGCATGAGATCCCCACATTGTAGCCTGTACATTTAATATATATATATATATATATATTTTTAAATATATTCACTGATCATGTACTCTACCTTGGCAAATAAAGGTGCAGTTTAGGTATGAATGTCTTTGAGATGATTATTCAGTCATATCCAATACCAAGAGTGTCAAATTCCAGTCTTTGAATGACGCTGTGTCTGCATGTATGTATTACAATTATACACTTCAACAGTGTTTACCAATCTTGGTCCTGGGACATCAATGGTTACACATTGTAACTAATAGACTAGAAACAGGATTTAACTAGTTAATTAATATATACAGAAATATCATGTTAAAAAACAGTACACTACACTTCCTATGCATCATGTAAATACTCTAACACCGGTTCATCTCAACATCTAATTCCCTTCATCTGCATTGATCTGATAAACACAGGATAGGTGGAGTATTTCATCACATTACACTTCATTTCAACCAGTAAAGAATGTGAAACGCTTTATTGAAAAGCTCATTATCCAAGTGTTATAAATACAAGTTCAATATGTACTTCAATGCACATCTGTTGTGCATTATAAAAACAGAGGAAGAAAGAGGAGGTGGCGAGAGAGGTGTAAAAGACAGAAAGGGAAAGAGGTAAGCACATAGGAGCAGGGAAGGCAGCACATGATTTTTATTTTTTTTAATTTTATTTCACCTTTATTTAACCAGGTAGGCTAGTTGAGAACAAGTTCTCATTTACAACTGCGACCTGGCCAAGATAAAGCATAGCAGTGTGAACAGACAACAACACAGAGTTACACATGGAGTAAACAATAAACAAGTCAATAACACAGTAGGAAAAAACCCAAAATGAGTCTATATACATTGTGTGCAAAAGGCATGAGGTAGGCAATAAATAGGCCATAGGAGCGAATAATTACAATTTAGCAGATTAACACTGGAGTGATAAATCATCAGATGATCATGAGCAAGTAGAGATACTCGTGTGCAAAAGAGCAGAAAAATAAATAAATAAAAACAGTAAGGGGATGAGGTAGGTAAATTGGGTGGGTTGTTTACAGATGGACTATGTACAGCTGCAGCGATCGGTTAGCTGCTCAGATAGCTGATGTTTAAAGTTGGTGAGGGAAATAAAAGTCTCCAACTTCAGCGATTTTTGCAATTCGTTCCAGTCACAGGCAGCAGAGAACTGGAAGGACAGGCGGCCAAATGAGGTGTTGGCTTTTGGGATGATCAGTGAGATATACCTGCTGGAGCGTGTGCTACGGGTGGGTGTTGATATCGTGACCAGTGAACTGAGATAAGGCGGAGCTTTACCTAGCATGGACTTATAGATTACCTGGAGCCAGTGGGTCTGGCGACGAATATGTAGCGAGGGCCAGCCGACTAGTGCATACAGGTCGCAGTGGTGGGTGGTATAAGGTGTTTTAGTAACAAAACGGATGGCACTATGATAAACTGCATCTAGTTTGCTGAGTAGAGTATTGGAAGCTATTTTGTAGATGACATCGCCGAAGTCGAGGATCGGTAGGATAGTCAGTTTTACTAGGGTGAGTTTGGCGGCGTGAGTGAAGGAGGCTTTGTTGCAAAATAGAAAGCCGATTCTTGATTTGATTTTGGATTGGGGATGTTTAATATGAGTCTGGAAGGAGAGTTTACAGTCTAGCCAGACACCTAGGTATTTATAGATGTCCACATATTCTAGGTCGGAACCGTCCAGGGTGGTGATGCTAGTCGGGCGGGCGGGTGCAGGCAGCGAACGGTTGAAAAGCATGCATTTGGTTTTACTAGCGTTTAAGAGCAGTTGGAGGCCACGGAAGGAGTGCTGTATGGCATTGAAGCTCGTTTGGAGGTTAGATAGCACAGTGTCCAAGGAAGGGCCAGAAGTATACAGAATGGTGTCGTCTGCGTAGAGGTGGATCAGGGAATCGCCCGCAGCAAGAGCAACATCATTGATATATACAGAGAAAAGAGTTGGCCCGAGAATTGAACCCTGTGGTACCCCCATAGAGACTGCCAGAGGACCGGGCAACATGCCCTCCGATTTGACACACTGAACTCTGTCTGCAAAGTAGTTGGTGAACCAGGCAAGGCAGTCATCAGAAAAACCGAGGCTACTGAGTCTGCCGATAAGAATATGGTGATTGACAGAGTCGAAAGCCTTGGCCAGGTCGATGAAGACGGCTGCACAGTACTGTCTTTTATCAATGGCGGTTATGATATCGTTTAGTACCTTGAGCGTGGCTGAGGTGCACCCGTGACCGGCTCGGAAACTGGATTGCACAGCGGAGAAGTTACGATGGGATTCGAGATGGTCAGTGATCTGTTTATTAACTTGGCCTTCGAAGACCTTAGATAGGCAGGGCAGGATGGATATAGGTCTGTAACAGCTTGGATCCAGGGTGTCTCCCCCTTTGAAGAGGGGGATGACCGCGGCAGCTTTCCAATCCTTGGGGATCTCAGACGATATGAAAGACAGGTTGAACAGGCTGGTAATAGGGGTTGCGACAATGGCGGTCGATAGTTTCAGAAATAGAGGGTCTAGATTGTCAAGCCCAGCTGATTTGTATGGGTCCAGGTTTTGCAGCTCTTTCAGGACATCTGCTATCTGGATTTGGGTAAAGGAGAAGCTGGGGACGCTTGGGCGAGTAGCTGCGGGGGGGCCAGAGCTGTTGGCCGAGGTTGGAGTAGTCAGGTGGAAGGCATGGCCAGCCGTTGAGAAATGCTTGTTGAAGTTTTCGATTATCATGGATTTATCGGTGGTGACCGTGTTACCTAGCCTCAGTGCAGTGGGCAGCTGGGAGGAAGTACTCTTGTTCTCCATGGACTTTACAGTGTCCCAGAACTTTTTGGAGTTAGAGCTACAGGATGCAAATTTCTGCTTGAAAAAGCTAGCCTTTGCTTTCCTGACTGACTGCGTGTATTGGTTCCTGACTTCCCTGAACAGTTGCATATCAATCAAGTTTCAATCAAGTTTATTTTATATAGCCCTTCGTACATCAGCTAATATCTCGAAGTGCTGTACAGAAACCCAGCCTAAAACCCCAAACAGCTAGTAATGCAGGTGTAGAAGCACGGTGGCTAGGAAAAACTCCCTAGAAAGGCCAAAACCTAGGAAGAAACCTAGAGAGGAACCAGGCTATGAGGGGTGGCCAGTCCTCTTCTGGCTGTGCCGGGTGGAGATTATAACAGAACTATGCCAAGATGTTCAAAAATGTTCATAAGTGACAAGCATGGTCAAATAATAATCAGGAATAATTTTCAGTTGGCTTTTCATAGCCGATCATTAAGAGTTGAAAAACAACAGGTCTGGGACAGGTGGCGGTTCCATAACCGCAGGCAGAACAGCTGAAACCGGAACAGCAGCAAGGCCAGGCGGACTGGGGACAGCAAGGAGCCACCACGCCCGGCAGTCCCGACGTATGGTCCCAGGGCTCAGGTCCTCCGAGAGAAAGAAAGAGAGAAGGAGAAAATTAGAGAGAGCCAAGATTTTCAAAATGTTCATAAATGACAAGCATGGTCAAATAATAATCAGGAATAAATCTCAGTTGGCTTTTCATAGCCGATCATTAAGAGTTGAAAACAGCAGGTCTGGGACAGGTAGGGGTTCCGTAACCGCAGGCAGAACAGTTGAAACTGGAATAGCAGCAAGGCCAGGCGGACTGGGGACAGCAAGGAGTCATCATGCCCGGTAGTCCTGACGTATGGTCCTAGGGCTCAGGTTCTCAGAGAGAGAGAAAGAAAGAGAGAACGAGAGAATTAGAGAGAGCATACTTAAATTCACACAGGACACTGGATAAGACAGGAGAAGTACTCCAGGTATAACCAACTGACCCTAGCCCCCCGACACAAACTACTGCAGCATAAATACTGGAGGCTGAGACAGGAGCGGTCAGGAGACACTGTGGCCCCATCCGAAGATACCCCCGGACAGGGCCAAATAGGAAGGATATAACCCCACCCACTTTGCCAAAGCACAGCCCCCGCACCACTAGAGGGATATCTTCAACCACCAACTTATAATCCTGAGACAAGGCCGAGTATAGCCAACAAAGATCTCCACCACAGCACAAACCAAGGGGGGGCGCCAACCCAGACAGGAAGATCACGTCAGTAACTCAACCCACTCAAGTGACGCACCCCTCCCAGGGACGGCATGAAAGAGCACCAGTAAGCCAGTGACTCAGCCCCTGTAATAGGGTTAGAGGCAGAGAATCCCAGTGGAGAGAGGGGAACCGGCCAGGCAGAGACAGCAAGGGCGGTTCGTTGCTCCAGAGCCTTTCCGTTCACCTTCACACTCCTGGGCCAGACTACACTCAATCATATGACCTACTGAAGAGATAAGACTTCAGTAAAGACTTAAAGGTTGAGACCGAGTCTGCGTCTCTCACATGGGTAGGCAGACTGTTCCATAAAAATGGAGATCTATAGGAGAAAGCCCTGTCTCCCGCTGTTTGCTTAGAAATTCTAGGGACAATTAGGAGGCCTGCGTCTTGTGACCGTAGCGTACGTATTGGTATGTACGGCAGGACCAACTCGGAAAGATAGGTAGGAGCAAGCCCATGTAACGCTTTATAGGTTAACAGTAAAACCTTGAAATCAGCCCTTGCCTTAACAGGAAGCCAGTGTAGGGAAGCTAGCACTGGAGTAATATGATCAAATTTCTTGGTTCTAGTCAGGATTCTAGCAGCCGTATTTAGCACTAACTGAAGTTTATTTAGTGCTTTATCCGGGTAGCCGGAAAGTAGAGCATTACAGTAGTCTAACCTAGAAGTAACAAATGCATGGATTAATTTTTCTGCATCATTTTTGGACAGAAAATTTCTGATTTTTGCAATGTTACTTAGATGGAAAAAAGCTGTCCTTGAAACAGTCTTGATATGTTCGTCAAAAGAGAGATCAGGGTCCAGAGTAACGCCGAGGTCCTTCACAGTTTTATTTGAGACGACTTTACAACCATCAAGATTAATTGTCAGATTTAACAGAAGATCTCTTTGTTTCTTGGGACCTAGAACAAGCATCTCTGTTTTGTCCGAGTTTAAAAGTAGAAAGTTTTCAGCCATCCACTTCCTTATGTCTGAAACACAGGCTTCTAGCGAGGGCAATTTTGGGGCTTCACCATGTTTCATTGAAATGTACAGCTGTGTGTCATCTGCATAGCAGTGAAAGTTAACATTATGTTTTCGAATAACATCCCCAAGAGGTAAAATATATAGTGAAAACAATAGTGGTCCTAAAACGGAACCTTGAGGAACACCGAAATGCACAGTTGATTTGTCAGAGGACAAGCCATTCACAGAGACAAACTGATATCTTTCCGACAGGTAAGATCTAAACCAGGCCAGAACTGGTCCGTGTAGACCAATTTGGGTTTCCAGTCTCTCCAAAAGAATGTGGTGATCGATGGTGTCAAAGGCAGCACTAAGGTCTAGTAGCACGAGGACAGATGCAGAGCCTCGGTCTGACGCCATTAAAAGGTCATTTACCACCTTCACAAGTGCAGTCTCAGTGCTATGATGGGGTCTAAAACCAGACTGAAGCATTTCGTATACATTGTTTGTCTTCAGAAAGGCAGTGAGTTGCGGCGCAACAGCTTTTTCTAAAAATTTTGAGAGGAATGGAAGATTCGATATAGGCCGATAGTTTTTTATATTTTCCGGGTCAAGGTTTGGCTTTTTCAAGAGAGGCTTTATCACTGCCACTTTTAGTGAGTTTGGTACACATCCGGTGGATAGAGAGCTGTTTATTATGTTCAACATAGGAGGGCCAAGCACAGGAAGCAGCTCTTTCAGCAGTTTAGTAGGAATAGGATCCAGTATGCAGCTTGAAGGTTTAGAGGCCATGATTATTTTCATCATTGTGTCAAGAGATATAGTACTAAAACACTTAAGTGTCTCTCCCGATCCCAGGCCCTGGCAGAGCTGTGCAGATCCAGGACAGCTAAGCCCTGGAGGAATACGCAGATTCAAAGAGGAGTCCGTAATTTGCTTTCTAATGGTCATGATCTTTTCCTCAAAGAAGTTCATGAATTTATTACTGCTGAAGTGAAAGCCATCCTCTCTTGGGGAATGCTGCTTTTTAGTTAGCTTTGCAACAGTATCAAAAAGAAATTTTGGGTTCTTATTTTCCTCGATTAAGTTGGAAAAGTAGGATGATCGAGCAGCAGTGAGGGCTCTTCGGTACTGCACGGTACTGTCTTTCCAAGCTAGTCGGAAGACTTCCAGTTTGGTATGGCGCCATTTCCGTTCCAATTTCCTGGAAGCTTGCTTCAAAGCTCGGGTATTTTCTGTATACCAGGGAGCTAGTTTCTTATGACAAATGTTTTTAGGGGTGCAACTGCATCTAGGGTATTGCGCAAGGTTAAATTGAGTTCCTCAGTTAAGTGGTTAACTGATTTTTGTCCTCCGACGTCCTTGGGTAGGCAGAAGGAGTCTGGAAGGGCATCAAGGAATTTTTGTGTTGTCTGAGAATTTATAGCACGACTTTTGATGCTCCTTGGTTGGGGTCTGAGCAGATTATTTGTTACGATTGCAAACGTAATAAAATGGTGGTCCGATAGTCCAGGATTATGTGGAAAAACATTAAGATCTACAACATTTATTCCATGGGACAAAACTAGGTCCAGAGTATGACTGTGGCAGTGAGTAGGTCCAGAGACATGTTGGACAAAACCCACTGAGTCGATGATGGCTCCGAAAGACTTTTGGAGTGGGTCTGTGGACTTCTCCATATGAATATTAAAATCACCAAAAATTAGAATATGATCTGCTATGACTACAAGGTCTGATAGGAATTCAGGGAACTCAGAGAGGAACGCTGTATATGGCCCAGGAGGCCTGTAAACAGTAGCTATAAAAAGTGATTGAGTAGGCTGCATAGATTTCATGACTAGAAGCTCAAAAGACGAAAACGTCATTTTTTTTTTTGTAAATTGAAATTTGCTATCGTAAATGTTAGCAACACCTCCGCCTTTGCGGGATGCACGGGGGATATGGTCACTAGTGTAACCAGGAGGTGAGGCCTCATTTAACACAGTAAATTCATCAGGCTTAAGCCATGTTTCAGTCAGGCCAATCACATCAAGATTATGATCAGTGATTAGTTCATTGACTATGACTGCCTTTGAAGTGAGGGATCTAACATTAAGTAACCCTATTTTGAGATGTGAGGTATCATGATCTCTTTCAATAATAGCAGGAATGGAGGAGGTCTTTATCCTAATAAGATTGCTAAGGCGAACACCGCCATGTTTAGTTTTGCCCAACCTAGGTCGAGGCACAGACACAGTCTCAATGGGTATGGCTGAGCTGACTACACTGACTGTGCTATTGGCAGACTCCACTAAGCTGGCAGGTTGGCTAACAGCCTGCTGCCTGGCCTGCACCCTATTTCATTGTGGGGCTAAAGGAGTTAGAGCCCTATCTATGTTGGTAGATAAGATGAGAGCACCCCTCCAGCTAGGATGGAGTCCGTCACTCCTCAGCAGGTCAGGCTTGGTCCTGTTTGTGGGTCCCAGAAAGAGGGCCAATTATCTACAAATTCTATCTTTTGGGAGGGGCAGAAAACAGTTTTCAACCAGCGATTGAGTGCTGAGACTCTGCTGTAGAGCTCGTCACTCCCCCTAACTGGGAGGGGGCCAGAGACAATTACTCGATGCCGACACATCTTTCTAGCTGATTTACACGCTGAAGCTATGTTGCACTTCGTGACCTCTGACTGTTTCATCCTAACATCGTTGGTGCCGACGTGGATAACAATATCTCTATACTCTCTACACTCGCCAGATTTAGCTTTAGCCAGCACCATCTTTAGATTAGCCTTAACGTCGGTAGCCCTGCCCCCTGGTAAACAGTGTATGATCGCTGGGTGATTCGTTTTAAGTCTAATACTGCGGGTAATGGAGTCGCCAATGACTAGGGTTTTCAATTTGTCAGAGCTAATGGTTGGAGCCTTCGGCGTCTCAGACCCCGTAGCGGGAGGAGTAGAGACAAGAGAAGACTCAGCCTCAGACTCCGACTCGCTACATAATGGGGAAAACCGGTTGAAAGTTTCTGTCGGCTGAATGAGCGACACCAGTTGAGCATTCCTACAGCATTTCCCTCCAGAAGCCATGAGAAAGTTGTCCGGCTGCGGGGACTGTGCGGGGGGGTTTATACTAACGTTACTATCTGTACTTACTGGTGGCACAGACGCTGTTTCTTCCTTTCCCACACTGAAATTACCCTTGCCTAACGATTGCGTCTGAAGCTGGGCTTGTAGCACAGCTATCCTCGCCGTAAGGCGATCGTTCTCCTGTATATTATGAGTACAGCGACTGCAATTAGAAGACATCATGTTAATGTTACTACTTAGCTTCGGCTGTTGAAGGTGCTGACGAACCATGTCCAGATAAAGCGTCCGGAGTGAAAAAGTTGAATGAGGGAAAAAAAAGTTGCGATGGAAAAACTAAAAATATAAACGGTAATATCGCGGGGACTATTCGATACTATTGCAGTCCGCCACAGGATGTTTTTGTGCTGGTCGAGGGCAGTCAGGTCTGGAGTGAACCAAGGGCTATATCTGTTCTTAGTTCTGCGTTTTTTGAACGGGGCATGCTTATCTAAGATGGTGAGGAAGTTACTTTTAAAGAATGACCAGGCATCCTCAACTGACGGGATGAGGTCAATATCCTTCCAGGATACCCGGGCCAGGTCAATTAGAAAGGCCTGCTCGCAGAAGTGTTTTAGGGAGCGTTTGACAGTGATGAGGGGTGGTCGTTTGACCGCGGACCCGTAGCGGATACAGGCAATGAGGCAGTGATCGCTGAGATCTTGATTGAAGACAGCAGAGGTGTATTTGGAGGGCAAGTTGGTCAGGATAATGTCTATGAGGGTGCCCATGTTTACGGATTTAGGGTTGTACCTGGTGGGTTCCTTGATGATTTGTGTGAGATTGAGGGCATCTAGCTTAGATTGTAGGACTGCCGGGGTATTGAGCATATCCCAGTTTAGGTCACCTAGCAGAACAAACTCTGAAACTAGATGGGGGGCGATCAATTCACAAATGGTGTCCAGGGCACAGCTGGGAGCTGAGGGGGGTCGGTAGCAGGCGGCAACAGTGAAATACTTATTTCTGGAGAGATTAATTTTTAAAATTAGAAGTTCCAACTGTTTGGGAATGGACCTGGAAAGTATGACATTACTTTGCAGGCTATCTCTGCAGTAGATTGCAACTCCTCCCCCTTTGGCAATTCTATCTTGACGGAAAATGTTGTAGTTGGGTATGGAAATCTCAGAATTTTTGGTGGCCTTCCTAAGCCAGGATTCAGACACGGCAAGGACATCAGGGTTGGCAGAGTGTGCTAAAGCAGTGAGTAAAACAAACTTAGGGAGGAGGCTTCTGATGTTGACATGCATGAAACCAAGGCTTTTTCGATCACAGAAGTCAACAAATGAGGGTGCCTGGGGACATGCAGGGCCTGGGTTTACCTCCACATCACCCGAGGAACAGAGGAGGAGTAGGATGAGGGTACGGCTAAAGGCTATCAAAACTGGTCGCCTGGAGCGTTGGGGACAAAGAATAAAAGGAGCAGATTTCTGGGCGTGGTAGAATAGATTCAGGGCATAATGTGCAGACAGGGGTATGGTGGGGTGCGGGTACAGCGGAGGTAAGCCCAGGCACCGGGTGATGGTAAGAGAGATTGTATCTCTGGACATGCTGGTTATAATGGGTGAGGTCACCGCATGAGTGGGTGGTGGGACAAAGGAGGTGTCAGAGGTATGAAGAGTGGAACTAGGGGCTCCATTGTAAACTAAAACAATGATAACTAACCTGAACAACAGTATACAAGGCATATTGACATTCGAGAGAGACATACAGCGAGACATAAAGTAATAACAGGTATTGTTTGGTTAGAGCTAGCTAAGACAACAGGTGAGACAACAGCAGCTAATCAGCTAACAGCAGGTAAAATGGCGATGACTACGCAGAGAGGTGTCGGATTAACTACACCCAGAGCCTGAGTTCGCGGCTGGGGCCGACAGATTTATAAAAAATAAAAAAATAAAAAAAAACAGAAAGGAGTACCGTGATTAATGGACAGTCCAGCAGGCATCAGCTATGTAGCCAAGTGATCATAGTGTCCAGGGGGCAGCAGTAAATGGAACAGGGAAGCAGCGGAGTAGTCGCCACACGGCGTTTAAAGTTAGTAGCCCGGGGCTAGTGGGAGCGTCTGCTCCGACGGAGGCCGGTTGAAGGCACAGCGGATGGAGTATTCGTCGGCAGACCAGTCGTGGTGGTGCGGCGGGGCTCCGTGTCGACAGAGGATTCAAGCCAGAAGGCGAAAGAGGTATTGTAGAATTTAGTTTTCTAGCCGGGAGATGCGCCTGGCTCGCGGCTAACTGGTGCTAGCTTCGTGGCAGGGGCGTTAGCCACTAGCTAGCTGTGAAGATCAGAAGTAGTGGTCCAGGGATTACGGCAGGAAACAGGAAACCGGCGTTGTAGTGGAGAGACAGTCCAGTACTGGTAGATTGGCGAGTATTATCCAGGCTAAAAACAGGTTATTATCCAGGCTAAAAACAGGGCTGGTATCTGTGCAGAAGGTAAAAGCCGCTAGCATTGGCTAACAATGCCTAAATAGCTTGTAGCTAATTAGCTTGTTAGCTTCTGGTGGTACTAGAATGTGTTCTAAAATTAAAAATTAAAAAGAATAGCGATTCCGTCACATTGGGTGAGGCAGGTTACCGGAAGGTATAATGAAATTAAAATGGAAAAGAGTGAAAATAAAATTGAAATATATACAAAAAAGAAGAAAAATACATTAATGAATCACAGTGCTACATAAATATTCTCTCAGTTCATCACAGTTACATAATAGTGTCTCTAGTCGGCACAAAGGTTATTTTAAAAGCAGGTGAGGTGGCGATGATGGGACTGGGGGTTGGCATCCTCTCACATCAAAACATACCTGCAGACGAGAGACAGATGGAGAGAGAGAGCATGTTTAAGCCTTGTGTTTTTATTTTTTATTCTGACATTGTTAGTCATCAATCAGGAGGTGAAATGCAAAACTGACCTTGGATCATCAAGTCTGGGACTACTGCATCTGTCTGTATTTCAATGTAAAACATCTCTTTAATAATACTTCCTGTATAATATAAACTGACCTGGGATCATTAACTCTGGGACTACTGCATCTATCTGTATTTCAATGTAAAGCATCTCTTTAATAATACTTCCAGTATAATATAAACTGATCTGGGATCATTAACTCTGGGACTACTGCATCTATCTGTATTTCAATGTAAAGCATATCTTTAATAATACTTCCTGTATAATATAAACTGACCTGGGATCATTAACTCTGGGACTACTGCATCTCTATCTGTATTTCAATGTAAAGCATCTCTTTAATAATACTTCCTGTATAATATAAACTGACCTGGGATCATTAACTCTGGGACTACTGCATCTGTCTGTATTTCAATGTAAAGCATATCTTTAATAATAATCCCATTTGACCTGACTAAGTGACCTCTCACCTCTGATCATGCTGTGCCCTCTATGTAGCCAATTCAGAGGCAGGAGGGGTTCACCGACACAGCTGATATAACCTAGAGGATTTAGGGAGAAGGGGTGAGAGGGATGAAGTGAAGGAGAGAGACTTATTGAGAAAATAAGGTAGTTAAAGCCACAGTGTTCAACAGGCATCTGTGTGTGGCCTCACCTGGTGTCCACACCACGTGGCTGCAGAGTACTTTATGCTGAAAAACATGAACGGACCCACAAGGACAAACAATATAGCGTAGTTATAGAAATAATGAAGTGTCTTACTATTCTCCATGGTTGGCCCTCTTGCCTATTCTTTGAAGGTGGAAGGAGCCACAGTTATACACCTGAACCTGCTTACTGCACAACACAATCCATCAATCAGATTGATACATGAGTGTGTAGGTGTAGGTTATAGGGTGTCTAATTGTTCTACATTTTTTTCAATATGGGTGATTTAAAATAGCCTGTTTTGTTTTTGCACAGACATCACACCCTTACCTAAACAGCACCTTCACCTGAGAAGTAGAAATCAAAGGGAGAGAAACTGGGAATTGAATAACTGCAGTTGACATAGCTAAGTAAATGGAAGAATACTCTTATTGCAATGTGATTGGCTCTTAAAATAGCCTTTGGTTGTGCATAGTGTAGTCTATGGTGTTGCCAGGGAACAGCACCCTCTTTGAAGAAGTAGGAGGTGAAGATCTCCCGCACACGGATTGCCTCTCTTGCTGCGTTGTTGGACCCCATCCTTGAAACATCCTGCAGAGCAGCAGACTCCTCCTCTGGGACACGGCGGCAAGCTGCAGATCCCCTCCTGGTCATCCTCATGAAGTTACGCAGGACACAGGTAGCCTTCACACATCTGAATTCCTCCAGGAGGCAGTCCCAGATGACCCTGGTCACCCAACCTTGCAGTGCCCTACACGGTAACTGTAGGCAATCGTTTTGAAGGAATCTCCAGTTACAAGGTATCTGTAGGAATATGGAAGACAATGTAATTATTAGACTGTTACATCACCAGCTCATTGTGGATTACTAAAGTATAATATCCCTGATACCAAATCATGATAACATTGGATTGATAGATGCATGGGCACACATATGTGCATGTGTAGCATGTGACAATAACAGGATCATATCAAGGATGGCATCACAAATGAATACATAAATACCACTTGAAGCCTGATGATGAGTTGATCATTTGAATCAGCTGTGCAGTGCTGAGGCAAAAACAACAATGTGCCTCTTTGAGTCCCCAGGACTGAGAACCACTGCTCTTCATTGGGACCTCTTCATATGTAGACTGGCTTTCATAGCGCTCTTTATCTGAGGACAGAAAACCTAACAAGAAACACACTTCAGTATAGTCAAATTACACCACACTGAATATTATGTTACTATTATCTCCATCCTCACTTCTAGGGACTGGAACTACACAAAAGTACCTGCCCTATCCAGAAAAGCCTCCTCTCTCACTGACAGTTGGTGCTGCTATACTTTCACCCTCCATGGCTGTTAGCTAGCTACCTGCAAATGCATTTGGAGTTTGTTTTTTTACAGTGATAAATAGATAGCTAGCTAATATGAAGTTAGGTAGCTGGTGATATTTAATTCACTTAGCTAGCTATCTATACAGTATTTGAAGTTGGCTAGATAGCTAGCTCATTTAGCAGCTCATTTGAGTTAGCCTACACTGTAGCTAGTTAGCTAATAATACATCGGGTTTTTTACATTTTCAAAATATATTTACTTGCTTGAATAGGTTCTCCCAGCCATGTGGACAACTGGAAACAGGGCAGTAAAATTTGTCACCGAGCGTTTTAGAGGATATTACTATTGAACTATGTACCCATTTAATAACCAGACCTTCATACAAACTTGCACTGCTGAATTCTTGACGGAGTCACAACGGGCGGCCTAAGCGGCATCTAGTCCATCTGCTGACTGGACGCAGTTGAGTAAAATGTACATTTAATTTTCAGACAAAAAAGTTAAAAGGTAGGAAGCATGAGTTTTTACTCACCAGTGTAACAACACAGTGTGGTTAAAGACTTAGTAACTTTGTTGTAGTCACGATCTGGTTACGTATGAGTACAAACAGTCATGTTTATGTTTTTGTTTAATAGTTACAAAATTAAAATTAAATTTTAAATATTTTCTTGACAATTGGCTACTTTTTCCACCACTGTATTTTTATAACGATCACTTGCGTCATGCAGCCGTTCCTCTGGGTAACCCCGCTGTCTGAAACACTCATCCAGCCGTTCCTCTGGGTAACCCCGCTGTCTGAAACGCTCATCCAGCCATTCCTCTGGGTAACCCCGCTGTCTGAAACGCTCATCCAGCCATTCCTCTGGGTAACCCCGCTGTCTGAAACACTCATCCAGCCGTTCCTCTGGGTAACCCCGCTGTCTGAAACGCTCATCCAGCCATTCCTCTGGGTAACCCCGCTGTCTGAAACGCTCATCCAGCCATTCCTCTGGGTAACCCCGCTGTCTGAAACACTCATCCAGCCATTCCTCTGGGTAACCCCGCTGTCTAAAACACTCATCCAGCCATTCCTCTGGGTAACCCCGCTGTCTGAAACACTCATCCAGCCATTCCTCTGGGTAACCCCGCTGTCTGAAACGCTCATCTAGACAGTCGGCTTGTTTGTCATAGTCACTCTGTGTACTACAAATCCTGTGTATGCAACTTTATTGGCTGATGGGGAGGCTCTTTTTTAGGGGTGTAGGGTGGAAGCTGTCTCGGCGTAACAGGGAATTCCTGTCCAACTGCCTCCTGTATAGGTCTGTGCTAAAGCCACACCCCTCGCTCTTAATAAAAATGTCCAGATAACTTGTTTTATGCGCATCAAAGGTGAGGGTGAATTTCAGATGTTCACTGCTTGTATTGATGAAGGAGTGGAATCGATGAAGTTCCTCTGCTGTCCGCTGGAATAGAAGGAACACGTCATCAATGAAGACTTTTACAGAGCCTGATGAGGTGCTAGAATGGATTGTTAGGGCTGACAATCACATTCTTCTCAAACAACCCCACATACAGATAGGGATCATTAGATTATATTTTAAAACTACAATGACCATAATGCACTGCATGCCTACTTGTCTTGTCTGTTTATTTTACACCTGCTATGTAAAAGAGACAGAAGAATGCATGGTGGTCAATGCTATCCGGGATCCTTGGGACATCCCTACCCTAAACCCTAACATTAACCCCTACCTTAACCATTTTAAATGTCAACTTCAATTGGCTAGAGATGTCCCAAGGATGTATCTCTACCTGAAAATACATGATCTAAGTGTTTGATAGCTGGTATTCAGCAGTCATTAAGCCTTATTTACTTTAATGAACTACTAAAATAGTGATTTTGTCAGACAGCATAGACAGCAGCTCTACACTTTATTGACTGACTGATCCATTCATCCTTCCATCCCTCCTCAGCCTTCCTCTCCTCTGAAAACCCAGTGAGGGTGGAGCTCAGTCAGAGAGCTGTTGAGGGACTGGTTAGGAAGAACACTTCTACAGCCAGAGAGGTGAGAGGTCACACGTGGTTTAGATGGTAAATATTTATGTCCCCTTAGTGGTTCATCACGTCAGCAAAAGGGAATATGTTCCATCATCTATGTTAATTTACATTAGTGCAAATTGTCCACTGATATTGGTGTAATTTCTCACCCCTTTTGGCTGTATGAAAGTTAATTTCCCCTCAGACACAAACATTTGTTCTTTGTTATTATTAAGGTAATTTGTGTAAAATGTACTTTTCCTCACTCATTCATCCCATCTCTTTACATTGCTGATGCATATTCAGTGGCCTGACTGCATCCAGACTATGTCAAGGCCCATCCTGGTAGATCTGAACCAAATGCAGCTTGGAGTGATCAGATGACAGAAGTCACATTTAGGTGCCAGGTGTAACTGAGGCTGTAGATCCTCCATATCCATTACTTTGAATGTTTTTTTATATTATGACTAAATGTGTTTCTTTCTGTGTTGCAGGTGCAGTCAAGAAATGGAACAGCAAGGCCACAGAACATGACATAAGCAGAGCTGTGGGAGACTACCTCAAGCCCTTGGTAGAGCCGGGGGTGGTGTTTACCACTCCACCAGCAGAGCAGTGGGAGACCACCTCAAGCCCCCGGTAGAGCCGGGGGTGGTGTTTACCACTCCACCAGCAGAGCTGTGGGAGACCACCTCAAGCCCCCGGTAGAGCCGGGGGTGGTGTTTAACACTCCACCACGCCTTCAGCAGGCTGGAAAAGTGGGATTGATCTGTTTGATCCATTTGTTTGTTTGAGTTCAGTAGTTGAATCCTTTGATGTATTGTTGATTTCAACCTTTTTCATTTTCAACAAATGAACTGGGTTGGTTGAAAAGTGATACTAAACGTACATACCATGCACTATTTTGACATAGTGGAAGATATACTGAATTTATACTGTTTTTCATGCTAAGATGGACCAAGATACGTGTTGCTTTTGCACATATTTGTTCATTGGTTTTGCAAGATTGTTGATTGGTCGGTCATTGGGTTCATTTGTTTTACAATATGTTAAAATCAAATCAAGCTTTATTTATACAGCACATTTCAGACATGGATGCAACACAACAGGAAAAAACAAATAAAAAACAATGAAAGTGAACTGAAATATTTAATATTTACCACAAGGAACATAAAAAAAACAGAAGAATAACAACTGAAAGTCTAATGGGCATTCTAAGGAAAATCCATTGATAATATTAACAATTACAGCCTGACTGATGCTATTAGATTGCTGGGTGGGGGGAATTTCATATATACAGTGCCTTCAGAAAGTGTTCCCACATTTTGTGTTACATCCTGAATTTATAATGGTTCCCCCTTGACGTGTCCCACATGTTGTTGTGTTACAGCCTGAATTTATAATGGATTCAATAACCCATAATGTCAAAGTGGAATTACGTTTTAGATTGTACTATGTTAGGTATATTTATCTGTGGTTTTATTTCAACAGATTTTACTGATACTATTAGATTGTACTATGTTAGGTATATTTATCTGTGGTTTTATTTCAACAGATTTTACTGATACTATTAGATTGCTGGGTGGGGGGAGTTTTATATATACAGAGACTTCAGAAAGTATTCACACCCATTGACTGGTCCCACATGTTGTTGTGTTACATCCTGAATGTATAATGGTTCCCCCTTGACTTGTCCCACATGTGTTACATTCTGAATGTATAATGGTTCCCCCTTGACTGGTCCCACATGTTGTTGTGTTACATCCTGCATGTATAATGGTTCCCCCTTGACTTGTCCCACATGTTGTTGTGTTACATCCTGAATGTATAATGGTTCCCCCTTGACTGGTCCTACATGTGTTACAGCCTGAATGTATAATGGTTCCCCCTTGACTTGTCCTACATGTGTTACATCCTGAATTTATAATGGTTCCCCCTTGACTGGTCCCACATGTTGTTGTGTTACATCCTGAATTTATAATGGTTCCCCCTTGACTTGTCCCACATGTTGTTGTGTTACATCCTGAATGTATAATGGTTCCCCCTTGACTTGTCCTACATGTGTTACATCCTGAATTTATAATGGTTCCCCCTTGACTTGTCCCACATGTTGTTGTGTTACATCCTGAATTTATAATGGTTCCCACATGTGTTACAGCCTGAATGTATAATGGTTCCCCCTTGACTTGTCCTACATGTGTTACATCCTGAATTTATAATGGTTCCCCCTTGACTTGTCCTACATGTTGTTGTGTTACATCCTGAATGTATAATGGTTCCCCCTTGACTTGTCCCACGTGTTACATTCTGAATTTATAATGGTTCCCCCTTGACGTGTCCCACATGTGTTACATCCTAAATGTATAATGGTTCCCCCTTGACTTGTCCCACATGTTGTGTTACATTCTGAATTTATAATGGTTCCCCCTTGACGTGTCCCACATGTGTTACATCCTAAATGTATAATGGTTCCCCTTTGACTTGTCCCACATGTTGTTGTGTTACATCCTGAATGTATAATGGTTCCCCCTTGACTTGTCCCACGTGTTACATTCTGAATTTATAATGGTTCCCCCTTGACTGGTCCCACATGTTGTTGTGTTCCATCCTGAATGTATAATGGTTCCCACATGTTGTTTTACATCCTGAATGTATAATGGATCCCACATGTTGTTGTGTTCCATCCTGAATGTATAATGGTTCCCACATGTTGTTTTACATCCTGAATGTATAATGGTTCCCACATGTTGTGTTCCATCCTGAATGTATAATGGTTCCCACATGTTGTTTTACATCCTGAATGTATAATGGTTCCCACATGTTGTGTTCCATCCTGAATGTATAATGGTTCCCACATGTTGTTGTGTTGCATCCTGAATGTATAATGGTTCCCCCTTGACTTGTCCCACATGTTGTGTTACAGCCTGAATGTATAATGGATCCCACATGTTGTTGTGTTGCATCCTGAATGTATAATGGTTCCCACATGTTGTTGTGTTCCATCCTGAATGTATAATGGTTCCCACATGTTGTGTTACATCCTGAATGTATAATGGTTCCCAAATGTTGTGTTCCATCCTGAATGTATAATGGTTCCAACATGTTGTTTTACATCCTGAATGTATAATGGTTCCCACATGTTGTGTTCCATCCTGAATGTATAATGGTTCCCACATGTTGTTTTACATTCGGAATGTATAATGGTTCCCACATGTTGTGTTCCATCCTGAATGTATAATGGTTCCCACATGTTGTTTTACATCCTGAATGTATAATGGTTCCCACATGTTGTTTTACATCCTGAATGTATAATGGTTCCCACATGTTGTTTTACATTCGGAATGTATAATGGTTCCCACATGTTGTGTTCCATCCTGAATGTATAATGGTTCCCACATGTTGTTTTACATCCTGAATGTATAATGGTTCCCACATGTTGTTTTACATCCTGAATGTATAATGGTTCCCACATGTTGTTTTACATTCTGAATGTATAATGGTTCCCACATGTTGTTGCGTTCCATCCTGAATGTATAATGGTTCCCACATGTTGTTTTACAGCCTGAATGTATAATGGTTCCCACATGTTGTTGTGTTCCATCCTGAATGTATAATGGTTCCCACATGTTGTTTTACATCCTGAATGTATAATGGTTCCCACATGTTGTTTTACATCCTGAATGTATAATGGTTCCCACATGTTGTTTTACATCCTGAATGTATAATGGTTCCCACATGTTGTTGCGTTCCATCCTGAATGTATAATGGTTCCCACATGTTTTACATCCTGAATGTATAATGGTTCCCACATGTTGTTGTGTTCCATCCTGAATGTATAATGGTTCCCACATGTTGTTTTACATCCTGAATGTATAATGGTTCCAACAGGAAGATGTAACACTGGTGGTCTTGATCTTTAGTCCTACATGGAACACAGAACAGACTGCCTCCCATCACAGGACGGACAAAAGTATTTTATAGCCAAGATACACCCCTTTCAACCTACATGACGAACAGATGTATAGAACGGGTCACATGGTTTAGATTTGTATGAAAGATACTTACAGTTCTCAGCAGACAGTATCTCATGTAAAAACAGTACTCTTTGTGTAGAGACCAGGGTCTGGCCCTGGGGTCATCTCTCCCTGGTACCATATAGAACATTAACTCATGCTCTGGAATGCGGTCTCTTTAGGTTTTATCACCCAAAAGACATTGTAAATCTCCTGTCAGTGTTATCTCCCAGAGGCCAATCCTCAGTAGAACACACAGACACAATAGTTATAAGACACTATGGGGGTGTCCACTGAAAGTTGACTAGTAACAACAACTGGGACCTAAAAGACACCCACCATGAGACCCAGTAAATCTGCCCAAGATGAGGCAAACAAAAGAAAAACCCACACCAAACTTAAAGACAGGAAGCAAACCTAAAAGGTGGATCAACTAAAGGTGTTGACTCTCCACATCTATCAAGACAACTGGAGCACTGGGCCAGACACTCTTAAATAGAACCTGGACCAGCTCAGGTGAAACACCTTCCCACTAACGAGATGGACAAGACAGCACAGGTGTAACACATACTGACTAACGAGGTGACACCAATCAGTGCGTCCTATGTGCTAACGAGCTAGACGTGATAAAGTCCAACCTCAAAACATAAATGTAAAAACCAAAGCCTGTAACACCTTCCCCCTTTAGACAACAAATATATCCTATATTTTTGTTGGACAAGTTCGCTCACCCGCAACAGAAAATATGGTTCCCACATGTTGTTTTTCTCTTCCATTTCACATAATCAACTACAATGCTTCTACAATATAAACACAGTGTCTACTGGCTGTCAACAATTAAAAACAAGAAAAAAACAGGTATTTCTAAATAATAATATACAATCGTATTATTTTTTAAATCCTTTCTCTTTCAATAGAATCCTAAAGCTCACTAGCTTCTAGAACTCTCGTCCCCTTGGAACGAGCCCAAACAAAACTCATCTCCAATACGGAAAAACGTGCAGTCAAAATAAATTGTGATCCATGGCAACGCACTGGCTAAACGCAAAACACAAAACTTGTTGACTGCCCACCCTTGAGACAATCAGCAACCAACTCCTGCAATATCCGTAGTAACTTTCCACCTTACTTCTCTCTCTCTTTTCAGGGTTCACTCGATAGGCATGTTGTTGGATCGGGCCCAGTCATGCATTTGGGTTAGCACATCTGAGAATGAACCCTGATATTCTAAAAGCAGGGCAACATTGTCAATATAATTGTACCAAAAAATGGTCAGCTGGTTGCATAAATAATTATGAATACTAAATGTTACATAAATTATAAATATGAAAATCAAAACCAAATGTACACCCCTTTGTTAATATGTATTGGCAATAATTCACTTAATGGTGAGGCATGGAATAATAAAACATGTATCTTTTGTCAGGCTGAATGTTTGAAATATGAGGTGATTTGAGTCATGCTTCTTCAGTAGTGGAATAAAGACAATTAGCATTTGAATGTTGTCAAGAAATACTGGAGTGATGTCAGATTGTTAATAAAATTATTATTATTATACTGCTTTCATGTGTGTATATACACAAACATCTGCAACAATTATCATATTACATGTCTTTTTTAAACACGCAGCTTTTTCAACTTGTAGAAAACAGCTAGCTACATTTTGAAGTGCTGCATTTTGATTAAAGTGGGTCACCAACACAGTAAGTATAACACAGCACTTTTTGTTAAATAATACTCTTTCAATTCAGAGCCTGGATTTTCCCCTGAGGCTAATATCCATATCATGCTGCAATCAATTGAACAGTGCAAAGGATAAGGTAGAACATCATTAAAATACTCCTACTACAATGTTAAAACATTCTACATTGTGACATCATTAAAATACTCCTACTACAATGTTAAAACATTCTACATTATGAAATTATTAAAATACTCTTAGTACAATGTTAAAACATTCTACATTGTGACATTATTAAAATACTCCTACTACAATGTTAAAAAAATTCTACATTGTGACATTATTAAAATACTCCTACTACAATGTTAAAACATTCTACATTGTGACATTATTTCATTGAAATCATGAAACAACTTCTTCATGTATGTATTTTATGTATTAATGTTAATTATTTGACATTTGTGTTAAGACAGTCAAGTGAACAACAACAGTAATATTTTGTCTTGTTTTCCCATTAGTAGTAACATCGACGATTGTATGCTAGAAATACGTTTTTAAAGTTGTTGCAATCCTAAGCAGTGTGCCAGACAACTTTTGGTCTCCAATATAGGCACCTTTCTGTAGGTCTACGTTGTTGTTAGGTGAAGAAATGGGCCTCCCGGGTGGCGCAGTGGTCTAGGGCACTGCATCGCAGTGCTATCTGCGCCACCAGAGTCTCTGGGTTCGCGCCCAGGCTCTGTCGCAGCCGGCCGCAACCGGGAGGTCCGTGGGGCGACGCACAATTGGCATAGCGTCGTCCGGGTTAGGGAGGGTTTGGCCGGTAGGGATATCCTTGTCTCAGTATGTAAAAATGTAATAAAATGTATGCACTCTACTGTAAGTCGCTCTGGATAAGAGCGTCTGCTAAATGACTAAAATGTAAATGTAAAAATGAAATGTGTCCTACAGTAGGTCTATGTTGTTGTTAGGTGAAGTTATGGGTCCTACAGTAGGTCTATGTTGTTGTTAGGTGAAGTTATGGGTCCTACAGTAGGTCTATGTTGTTGCTAGGTGAAGTTATGGGTCCTACAGTAGGTCTATGGTATAACAGTTTCCACATTAGCTTGGAGGAGTTTCTGCAACAAAATTGCGTTTTAGCAAACAGGGCAGAGCGATGCAGAGAGCGATGCACCTATTTGGGGATGTCTGATAGTATTTATGCACCACCACTAATGATTTGTGGAGCTTCTCAAAGTAATTGTTTCTTCACCTCAAACAGCAAGTAAACAAAGTCTTACTAAAATCAATTGGCAAATGACAATAGTTCCTCAAAGTATTTGTAAAATATTTATAACCAATCAACATGAAAGGGAAAAATGTAATGCTCTGATCCAGTGGAAATGTCATAAAATACCTGATTACTTCTTATCCCTTACACAAATAGCCTACAGCTGTGTCTGTCCCAAACTCACTGGCACCGGGAACTCGGAGGGCCCAGAATATTTTTTATCACGTTTCGGACCGACCTAGGTGATAGAATTTGAAACATTGTATCAACTATGTAGACAGGCCATGCGCAGCCAATGTGATTTATTTTTATCTGGATATTTTCTAGCTGTTTTTATTTGTTGACTTTATGTAGGCTATTTTTACATAGTTGGCAATGGCAATAAAAGTTATTTAAATTTGTATAATTTTCACTTCGATTTATATAGAATATAGATTAATCACAGATAATGATTTTGAGAAAAAGACTATTATATTTATTATTACTATTACAAATTAAATGAAATTGTTCCAGTAAAATGTGAATATGAAAATCTCAACTGGCACCAGATCAGTAGAATTACTGGAAACTTCAGGAGCATAACGTCAGAATTTACGAAGGCCAGCCGTGAGGAGAATGCTAAGGAAGAGTTTTTTTCCTTATTGTTAGGCTATCTTGATCTCTGGTTCTCTCAAGTCATTTGTGTGTCTCAATTATTTAATAAAACAGGGGATTCCTATGTTGATGAAGTAAAGAATATTTGCTGCTCTGTGGTGTGTAATGAGGTGCAACCAGACGCTGCACGCATTTATGAAATTGCTTATTCCAGTTACTAATAAGCATGCACCCACTAAGAAAATGATTGTAGAAGCTGTTAAATCTCAGTGGATTGATGAGGAATTGAAAAATGGTATGGTTGAGAAGGATGAGGCAAAAGGAATGGCAAATAAGTCTGGCTGTACAACCGATTGGCAAACATCCTGCAAATTGAGAAATCATGTGACTAAACTGAAGAAAAATAAGAAAAAGACAATGAAACAAAGATAAATGACAAAGAATGAGAGTAAAAAGCTTTGGAGAACCTTAAATACAATTTTGGGAAAAAAGGCAAACTCTGCTCCATCATTAACTGAATCAGATGGCTCATTCATCACAAAGCCCACTACTTTTATGATTTTTTCATTGGCAAGATTAGCAAATTTAGGCATGACTGCAACAAATGCTGACACTACACATCCAAGTATACCTGACCAAATTATGAAAGACAAGCATTGTAATTTAGATTTCCGTAAAGTCAGTGTGGAAGAGGTGAAAACATTATTGTTGTCTATCAACAATGACAAGCCACCGGGGTCTGACAATCGAGATGGAAAATTACTGAGGATAATAGCGGACTATATTGCCACTCCTATTTTCCGTATCTTTAATTTAAGCCTACTAGAGAGCATGTGCCCTCAGGCCTGGAGGGAAGCTAAAGTCATTCCACATGTGCTATCATTCCACATGCGCTATGCTCTGCATAGTTAGCTCCAGGTAAATTGTTGCACTTATTCAGCCATTCTGTGACCAAAAACAAGCTACATATGGACAGTACCAAAATAAACTGACTCTGGAAATGACATAGCGCCTCGTAACCTTGCTGGAAATGGGACAAACGGACCCCTTCTGTGGTAACAGACTGGAATGATTTGTAATCAAATCTAATTCCCAGGAACGGGGTTCAAATGAACCACAGAGACTGTGTGGGATAATAACACGGCCGTGTCCAACCCTGCTTGTTCCCTCGACTCCACTACCAACCACCAATCTCCAACAGGGCCCTTAACCTGTATCACTAGACACCTCATAGTGTGCTACAGGTAGGAATCAGCAATGAATCCCAATAATGAGCCACCTATGGGAGGGGGTAACCCTTTGTGGACAAATCTCTCAACGTATTACTGCTACCCTGGGGAGATTGATATACCCCTTGAACATCGGCTCCAACCCTCGTCGGATGTGGCAGGGCTTGCCACATCAGACTACAAAGGGAAGCACAGCCGATAATTGCCCAGTGACACGAGCCTACCAGACAAGCTAAATTACTTCTATGCTCGCTTCGAGGAAAGTAACACTGAAACATGCATGACAGCATTAGCTGTTCCGGACGACTTTGTGATCACGCTCTCCGCAGCCGATGTGAGTAAGACCTTTAAGCAGGTTAACATTCACAAGGCCACAGGGCCAAACGGATTACCAGGACGTGTACTCCAAGCATGCGCTAACCAACTGGCAAGGGTCTTCACTGACATTTTCATCCCCTGCCTGAGTCTGTAATACCAACATGTTTCAAGCAGACCACCATAGTCCCTGTGCCCAAGAACACTAAGGTAATCTGCCTAAATGACTACCGACCCGTAGCACTCACGTCTGTAGCCATGAAGTGCTTTGAAAGGCTGGTCATGGCTCACATCAACACCATTATCCCAGAAACCCTAGACCCACTCCAATTTGCATACCGCCCCAACAGATCCACAGATGATGCAATCTCTATTGCACTCCACACTGCACTTTCCCACCTGGACAAAAGGAACACCCATGTGAGAATGCTATTCATCGACTACAGCTCAGCGTTCAACACCAAAGTGCCCTCAAAGCTCATCACTAAGCTAAGGACCCTGGGACTAAACACGAGCACACCCCATTCTCATCAAAGGGGTTGTAGTTGAGCAGTTGAAAGCTTCAAGTTCCTTGGTATCCACATCCTTGGTGTCCACATTATAGGCTTAGTTCACTGGTGAACTGTTGAAATCATGGAAACATAATGACGATTCTAATTCTAGATTTGGAATGGAATGTGCAGCACCTTGACTATATTGTTGTTTGACTACCAATTAATAAACCAGGGAGGAATTACTGACAGAGTAGGAGCATGGTGGAGACATCCAAGAGAGGGAAATCAGGAAGGGAAATGACAGGAAGTAGTGTAGACGAAAGGGATAACAAGTTGGTGAAGCAACAGATGTGCTGGAATGAGAACAATATAGCTGGAATGAGCACAATATAGATGGAATGACAACAATATAGATGGAATGACAACATAGATGCTACTTTGAGAACAAACTCTCACATCTTTCACAGCACAGAGCGAGGGAGTCCAGGGATGACTGGAGGAGCAATGGAGGAAGCATTGTGGGATTCTCTTGGCGTGAGTACAGTTGGTGAGACTGCATGGAGGATGGTGAAGAACAGTCACTTTACCTCTACCTACATGTACATATTACCTCAACTAACCCGGTGACCCTGCACATTGACTCTGTACAGTTGGTGAGACTGAGTGGACGATGGTGAAGAACAGTGGAGTGAAAAGGGCTAAAGTGGGTAATGAACAGCAGTTTAGGGTCGGAGTGGGAATCATCAGCAAGGATGTTTTTGTGGGTGACCTGTTAACGGTCTCAAAGATGGTGAAGGATGAATTGGGTAAAGTGGAATCGGTTCGAGTGACCAGGAGCGGTATGATACTGATTGTGTGTCAACAGTGCAAAAGGAGAAAGCTTTGTGTGGTTTAGGTTAAACATTTCAGGTAGACGCACGTTGATTAAAATTAATGATAGACGGAAGGTTTTACTGTGGTTTGGTGAAGTGGTTCTCCCATCTTATGTAAAACCTGGGTAAGTGAGATGTCCAAACTGCAGCGGCTTCTGTATATGTGGCAAGTGTTTGTCGAAGGAATAAATATGTCGTAGTCACATGAAGCATGTTGTAATTGTGATGGGAATCACGTTCCCGACTTCCCGGAGTGCCCTGTACGAATGAAGGATGTCACAGTAGCTAGGATGATCAGGCCCATCCAGCAGGTGTCCTATGTGGAGGCTGTGAAAATAGCTGAAGGAGTAGAGAGGAGAAGGTAGTTCATGACCCACAGTCTGCAGTGAAGTCATGCAGGAGAAGGATCCCAACACACTAATAGTGAACAAGGTGGACTTTGTTGTGTTTATAGAGCAAGTGATAAATTGCATTAATAAATTATTAGTAACCTTCGTCCAAAACTAGCAGTTTCCGCATTAGCTTGGAGGAGGTTCTACAACAAAATTGTGTTTGCATTGCCCTCACTGCAGCAGTGATAAATTGCATTAATAATAAACTAATAAAACATCTAAGAAGCTAGACATTGTGAAGGCGGCAAACAGATTTCTGAATCTCCAGGACTTCACAGACTAAATGTTACAGGGAGTACTGAATGAAGACGTTCCACCCCTCCCAGGTTCCTGAACCTGTGTAGGGATCTGAATAGTACCATTTTTGTTTGAAATTCAGGGTAGTGGAGTGAATTTGGTTCGTGTTTATTTTACGTAATTAGTATGATTTGTTCATCCCATTTTTCTTTGCGTTTTGGTTATTTTTTACAACCCCATACAGTAGGTGGCAGCAATACACCTGATGAGTGTAGTCTGACAATAAACCTCAGAGAAGAAGACATGGTAGGAACCAAAGTGTTGATCAGTGTTTACAGTTGACCCTAATTAGATGTTACATTACATGTTGTTTTCTTACTTCATGTAGCCGGCTAGCTAGCCAACATATTCATACTTCTCTTACTCCTCTCTGATAAGATACCGCTGCACAAACATGCTTATCTAGGCCTACACCAGCACTGGTACCAGGCAGTATTAGCTAGCTACGTTTGCTCTGACTCTTAATACATTTAGCAAGCTAGCTAGCCCGCTAACTAGCGATTAGCAGCTAACATTATTTGAGCAACACCTTGCTAAGAAAAGACAATCTTTCGCCTTTAATGTAATGGCATGAAAAGAATTGCCAGAATATTATACAATGACTTAACAGCTCTAAAAATTTGACCCCAACAGGAAATCTATACTGGCAGTTATAGAAAGACCCATTTACTATATAACCATTGATTCTTGAAGAATATAACTTATAAATGCCTCAAATGTATCACCCCTACCAGAAACCAAAACATAAGCTCGTATAACGCCACTGTCTGTAAACAAATACTATATGGCTGAGGAGTAGGGTCGATCCAAGCGTTCTGACCTCACAATGACAGTAAAGCACCCAAGCTAACTGGCTAACATTGGATAGCTTGCTAGACACAAATCAGAGAAAACCTCACTCATACCATTTTACTTGCCCTAGCAGAGTTGGTTAGGCTGTTTTCATGTTATCCAGGGTGTTGGTGACAAACTGTGCTGCTGGCAACAATTTAATTTGATTTTTTTTGCAGATGTTTACTGACACCGGCCATATTCAACGGGTGTTGAGCGTTATTAAATACATCAGTTATTCTGCGCTCCAATCAAGTCAATAAATATTGGGTAGTTAGTTACTATACTGGCAAGTTGGATGTATAAGTAGCCAACTAACGTTAGGTAGCTAGCTCACATACTGGTACATACTGCTGTAAAGATATGCTATGCGTTTTGTAAGGATAGTGTAGCTAACATAACGTGTAAGGTAACTTATTTGAAAAGTCATTACTTTATTGCATTGCTCAACATGTCATAATTATTTAAAGCAGTTCATTTGTATCCGCTCTCTCGTTGGACTTCGGCTGCATATTTTCCTCCATTTTCTTCTAATCTGAAAACGTTGAAGCCACACCCACATGAAGAATTGCATTATGGGCCCTAAAGTACTGCGTGTATACGTCATATTTTGGCGAATTTAGTACGACATCCGGGAACTTTTGGCATACTAACTACATCATACTATGACCAATAATCAGACTATATACTCAATTAACATCACAAATAGTGCAGTTAGTATGAGTATTCTAACACAGCTCAGGACTCTGGGAAGCCATTTTGTTTGTTTAAAAACTAGGTTGCCCCTTTAAAAAAGCCACAACAATCAATCAACCAATCTGCAGTTCAACCAATAACAAAGCTGTAATTCCACCACTGTTTTGGTAATAAGATGATGGATGGGGCTGGAGAAATGTAACTAGTCTCAAATTCATAGACAGACCAATGGATGCAAGGACTGACCATCCATGATATAAACATTATAGTTTTAACCATGTTGAGGTGATACAGTGTTGATTTACATTGATTCTAAACATTGGAGTAAAAAAATCTTATTCTGGGTTCTGATGGGGTAAAAACAGTTGAACTAAGCTCATGAGGCATGTGTTATATTCTTCAAGAATCAATGCCTATAAATAAATAATTTAAAAGTCAAAATATGGATGTAGCAATTGCAGATTTCCCCTTTAACACCAAACATCAGTTCAACAACCGCAGAGTTTGTGCTTCTGTATTTAAGACAGTACTTACGAGTGTTACTCAGGGAACGGTTTCTCAAAACCATCTTATTGCTAAATTCATCATTAGAACCATCGGATGCCTGAAGATGTGTTTGGGAAACCGGGACCAGATATCCAGTTTCGTCCTCTTCTTCATTTTTCGATGTGACAGTCATCTCCCCCTCTTCTTTCACTGAAACGTCGTCGTCCTCCTCTTCCTCTGTAACGTCTTCCTCTTCTTCTTTCACTGTAACAGCCTCACCCTCTAATTGTTTTTGTATTGTAACAGCCTCCTCTTCCTCCTCCTCATCTTTCACGAGAGCTTCTTTCTCCATCCAGCAGACCTTCTCTTCTTTTACAGAGCCTGATGAGGTGCTAGAATGGATTGTTAGGGCTGACAATCACATTCTTCTCCAACAACCCCACATACAGATTGGCATAATTAGATGCTATTTTCTTTAAACTACAATGACCATAATGACCTGAGCGCCTACTTGTCTTGTCTGTGTTTCTTTTACACCTGCTACGTAAAAGAGACCGACGAATGTGTAACAGTATAGCTTTCGTCCCTCTCCTCGCCCCTACTTGGGCTCGAACCAGGGACCCTCTGCACACATCAACAACTGCCTCCCACGAAACATCGTTACCATCGCTATTAGCGAGCATCCCGCTAACTAACTAGCCATTTCACATCGGTTACAAATGCACAATGTTCAATGCTATCTGGGATTCTTGGGACATCCCTACCCTAAACCCTAACCTTAACCCTTAACTTAACCATTGAAAATGTCAACTTCAACGGGCTAGGGACGTCCCAAGGATGTATCTCTACCTGAAAATACACATCTAAGTGATTGATAGTTGGTATTCATCAGTCATAAAGCCTTATTTACTTTAATGAACTACTAAAATAGTGATTTTGTCAGACAGCAGCTCTACACTTTTTTGACTGACTGATCCATTCATCCTTCCATCCCTCCTCAGCCTTCCTCTTCTCTGAAGACCCAGTGAGGGTGGAGCTCAGTCAGAGAGCTGTTGAGCGACTGGTTAGGAAGAACACTTCTACAGCCAGAGAGGTGAGATGTCACACATGGTTTAGATGGTAAATATTTATGTCCTCTTAGTGGTTCATCACGTAAGCAAAAGGGAAAATGTTCCATCATCTATGTTTATTTACATTAGTGCAAATTGTCCACTGATATTGGTGTAATTTCTCACCCCTTTTGGCTGTATGAAAGGTAATTTCCCCTCAGGCACACACATTTGTTCTTTGCTATTATGAAGGTCATTTGTGTAGAATGTACTTTTCCCCACTCATTCACCCCACCTCTTTACATTGCTTATTTATATTCAGTGGCCTGACTGCGTCCAGACTGTCAAAGGCCCATCCTGGTAGATCTGAACTTAATTCAGCTTGGAGTGATCGGATGACAGAAGTCACATTTAGGTGCCAGGTGTAACTGAGGCCATAGATGCTCCATATCCATTACTTTTAATGTTTTATATAATATGTCTAAATGTGTTTATTTCTGTGTTGCAGGGGCAGTCAAGAAATGGAACGGCAAGGCCACAGAACATGACATAAGCAGAGCTGTGGGAGACCACCTCAAGCCCCTGGTAGAGCCGGGGGTGGTGTTTACCACTCCACCACGCCTTCAGCAGGCTGGAAAAGTGATACTGATTTTCATACTAAGATGGACCAAGAGTCTGTTGATTGGTCAGTCATTGGGGTCATTTGTTGAAATCAAATCAAGCTTTATTTGTACAACACAATGGCTTCTCAGGAAAAAAAACAATGAAAATAAACAGAAATATTTAGGCCACAGCAAACAGAAGACTAACTGAAAGACTAATGAGCACCCTAAGGTAATGTAACACCTTCCCCTTTAAGACAACAAATATCCTATATTTTTGTTGGACAAGTTTGCTCACCACCAACAGAAAACAACTTCCATTTCTCATTATAATCAACTACAATGCTTCACCTTCTACAATATAAACATGGTGTTGACTGGCTGTCAACAATTAAAAACAAGAAAAAACACGTATTTCTAAATAATAATATACAATTGTATCCTTTCTCCCTTTTCTTCCTATAGAATCTTAAAACTAGTTTTGAAAAACTCACTAGCTTCTAGAACTCTCGTCTTCCTAAAACTCCACTTGCTTCTAGAACTCTCGTCCCCTTGGAACGAGACCAAACAAAACTCATCTCCAATACGGAAAAACGTGCAGTCAAAATAAATTGTGATCCATGACAACGCACTGTAACTTTCCACCTCACTGCGGAGCTTCTCTCTCTTTTCAGGATTCACTCGATAGGCATGTTGTTGGATCGGGCCCCAGTCCCCAATGTCATTCTCTAGTAACTTTGGTGTGGCACATCCGAGAATGAACCCTGGTATTCTAAAAGAAGGGCAACAATGTCAATATTATTGTCCCCAAAACTGGTCAGTTGATCGTATAATTAATTATGATTACTAAATGTAAATATGAAAAACAAATGTACACCCCTTTGTTAATATGTACTGGCAATAATTCACTTAATGGTGAGGCATGTAATAATAAAACATGTATCTTTGGTCAGGAAATATGAGGTGATTTGAGTTATGCTTCTTCAGTAGTGGAATAAAAACAATTAGCACTTGAATGTTGTAAAGAAATACTGGAGTGATGAAGGACTGTTAATAAAAATGATTATAGACCAATTTATTATTCTGCGTCCATGTGTATAGAGTGCAAGTACATTGAAAAAAACGACATCTTCTCAACTTTCACTTCAACTAAAACCGAACGTATATTGGACATCGGTATAGTCTTCTTCTCAACGTCTTTTCAATGACATTTTGGTGGGATAGCCCAATGTCAAAACACAGTTTTAATGTGTCCAAATCAATAACCTAATGCAGAAACAGTTTGTGATAAATTGAGCTGTATAAACACAAACATCTGTCACAATAATACATTTTACTTGTATTTTTTAAACAAGCATCTTACTTACTGCACAAGAACCAGAAACGCTGTTGTTTTGGCATGTAGCAATAAATCTGTGAGATCAATTAGGGGGGGGGAATCAGGTTGTACGTGCTGTTGAAATGAACACAACTAAAAAAACACATGGAAATGGGAGATATCTTTCACCTCACTGGTTAGAGGACAATCTGCAGAAGACAGTCAGCTACATTTGGGAGTGATGCATTTAAATGAAGGGGTCGCTAAACAAATAAGCGCAACACTTATTTGTCATCACTCATTGATATCATGTTGAAATCAATTGTGCCGAGAGGAGGGAGATGAGGTTGCACGTCCTGTTAAAACGAACAGCTCAAAAACCACATGGAATCTGGGAGTAATGTGTACATCCCTGGTTAGAGGACAATTTGTAGAAAACATCTAGCTACATTTTTATTCGAGTGTAACTTGTGATTAAAGTGGGCCACCAACACGGTAAGTGTAAGACAGCACTTTTTTGTTACTCACTTTTTGTTAAATCAAATAAATAGTACTCTTTCAATTCAGAGCCTGGATTTCCCCCCTGAGGCTAATATCAATAGAACAGGGGACAAACGTTTAGGCTTCTACATTGTGACATCATTGAAATACTCCTTCTGCATTGGCAAAACATTCTATATTGTGACATCATTAAAATACTCCCACTACAATGTTAAAACATTCTACATTGTGACATAATTTCATTGATATCATGAAACAACTCCTTCATGCATGTATTTTCTGATGTGTAATCAGAGAACATTTATCATAGTATCTCTTGTCACATTGAGAACAGCTAAAAGGTTTCTCTCCTGTGTGTGTTCTGTAGTGTAGAGTCAGTTTGCTAGATGTAGTAAAACTCTTCCCACATTCATCACAGCTAAAAGGTTTCTCTCCTGTGTGTGTTCTCTGGTGTAGTGTCAGATTGCTAGATGTAGCAAAACTCTTCCCACATTCATCACAGCTATAAGGTTTCTCTCCTGTGTGTGTTCTCTGGTGTGATATCAGGCTTGTTGACTGAGTAAAACTCTTCCCACATTGAGTACAGCTATAAGGTTTCTCTCCTGTGTGTATTCTCTGGTGTGATATCAGGTTGCTTAGCTGAGTAAAACTCTTCCCACATTGAGTACAGCTATATGGTTTTTCTCCTGTATGTATTCTCTGATGTACAGTCAGAAGGCCAGATGAAACAAAACTATTCCCACATTGATCACAGCTATAAGGTTTCTCTCCTGTGTGTGTTCTCTGGTGTATCATCAGATTGTTAAATGTAGTAAAACTCTTCCCACATTGATCACAGCTATATGATTTCTCTCCTGTGTGTGTTCTCTGGTGTGATTTTAATTGTCCTGAGAAAACAAAACTCTTCCCACAGTCAGAGCAGCGGTGAGTTTTCTTTCCTTTGGATCTCTGCTGGTGTTTCTTGACGTGTCCTGATCTGCAGAGACTCTTCTCTGCCTCGTCAGCATCATGAGGTTGTTGAGGCTCCCCAGAGGATCCACGATAGTCCCGTCTCTCTCCTGTGTGAACAAGAAAGTCAGACAGATGTTTAAAGGCCCACAACAGCGGAAATCCCCTGTAAAAGGTCATTCCAAGAGTGTAGCCATGAAGTGCAAGATCGGGAGTGCTACTCAAGGAAACTTACTTTAAGTTCTGTGTCTATTCACTAATTCACCACCATGGGGGAAAACTCAGGGGAGTTCTCATAGGCTGACAGCAAAAAATAGCCTCCATTTCCAGGTTGCTTATGAGTGCATTTCACACTACTTATGGATTATAATTGTAAGGCTTGTTTGAATCTTAATATATTTGTGTTACTGTTGCAAATCAACTGCTTTATTCTTCAACACTTCAACCAGTAAAATGCTCTTTGGCTAGCTTTACCATCAGCCTGACAATGAGGGTTTGAACACTAAGTGTATGCCAATTGGCCCATAACTTCACCTAAAAATAACATAGACCTAGTGTACACGTCCTGGTAATCTGTCTGGCCCTGCGGCCTTGTGAATGTTGACCTGTTTAAAGGTCTTACTCACATCGGCTGCGGAGTGTGTGATCACACAGTCGTCTGGAACAGCTGGTGCTCACATGCATGTTTCAGTGTTATTTGCCTCGAAGCAAGCATAGAAGTACTTTTTGCTCGTCTGGTAGAGCATCGGAGCCGGTGTAGTGTGGTCCGATCTTAGTCCCTTATTGACGCTTTGCCTGTTTGATGGTTCGTCGGAGGGCATAGAAGGATTTCTTATAAGCTTCCGGGTTAGAGTCCCGCTCCTTGAAAGCGGCAGCTCTAGCCTTTAGCTCAGTGCGGACGTTGCCTGTAATCCATGGCTTCTGGTTCGGGTATGTAAGTACAGACACTGTGGGGACGTCATCGATGCACTTATTGATTAAGCCAATGACAAATGTACTCCTCAATGCCACCGGAAGAATCCCGGAACATATTCCAGTCTGTGCTGCAAAACAGTCCAGTAGCTTAGCAATGGCTTTTTATTGACCGTTTTATTGACCGAGTCACTGGTGCTTCCTGCTTTCATTTTTGCTTCTAAACAGGGATTAGGAAGATAGAATTATGGTCAGATTTGCCAAATGGAGGGCGAGGGAGAGCTCTGTGTTTGGAGAAAAGGTGGTCTTGAGTTGTTTTCCCTCTGGTTGCACATTTAACATGCTGATAGAAGTGAGATAAAACAGATTTAAGTTTCCCTGCATTAAAGTCCTCGGCCACTAGGAGCGCCGCCTCTGGATGAGCATTTTCCTGTTTGTTTATGGCGGAATACAGCTCATTGAGTGCGGTCTTAGTGCCAGCATCGGTCTGTGGTGGTATGTAGACAGCTACGAAAAATACAGATAAACTCTCTCGGTAGATAGTGTGGTCTACAGCAGGTTGTATCTCTCTAGGTCATGCCAGTAGGCTGCAGAAGGTTGTATCTCTCTAGGTCATGCCAGTGGGCTATAGTAGATTGTATCTCTCTAGGTCATGCCAGTAGGCTACAGTAGGTTGTATCCAAGTGGAAACAATTATCAACCCAATGTGGAAAGTGTCGAATTTGGTCAACAACAAAATGAAAGGCTTATTTGCTACGTGAGGTTTACTTGATCCAACAGAAGTTTCGTAATGCTTAAGTTGTTATGTGGACATGTGACATACCGACAACTTTGATAAAAACACTATAGGAGTTCTCTCCAGATCGCTATGCATATTCATGCTAGTAGCTTAGCATCTCTCTCCATTGAATACTGGCGGTTGACAACAACAACCATCATAGAATATGAACAATAAATTACAATAATAAGATGAATCCACTAATCCAAAGAAAGGATAGACGGGAGCTAGACAACGCTTTGTGGACAACGACTCCCCTTGTTAGGGCGGAGAGACATCTTGTCAGTATATCCATAATCTTTGGTGTAGCCAACACACCTCTCACATGGCACTATTGGGGGGCACGGTGTGTAGTAAATAATCACTACATTAAAATCACTACATGCCATGCCCCCCAGTCTGCGGTCAGCAGATAGACCCTTCTCAAATTATTATGTTAAGTCACTTTTTGGAAACGGAACAGAGAAAACAAGGGGTAGCTTGTTCTCTACGTCGTCTGATTCTAGACATATCAGTCATCATCCTGGGCACTCCGTTGAAGAGGTATTGACGAGCCAACTCCGAATATCCAAAGTTAAAACACATTTAAGGCGGTACTTACTGGTGTTAATCAGATCTCCTACCTCCACCTCTTCATCTTTCAATGTGACAGTAATCTCCCCTTCCTTCTTCACTCCAAAAACTGCATCCACCTCTTTCTCTTCCGCCTCTTCTTTCACTGTAACATCCTCCTCCTCTTTCACTCTGAATGCGTCTTCCTCTTCTTTCACTGTAACGTCTTTCTCTTCTTCTTTCACTGTAACAGCCTCACCCTCTACTTCTTTTTTAACTTTGACATCCTCCTCCTCTTTCACGACAATGTTTAGCCCCAGAGCTTCTTTCTCTGTCCAGCAGACCCCCTCTTCTTTAACAAGAGGGGAGTAGTTTAGGGAGCTCATGGTCGGGGATGTTAGCTAGCTAGCTATCATTAGCGACTAGGCTAGTGCTAATTTAACCAGCCAGATACTATAGCTGACTAATACAAAATAACGTAATATTAAATTAAATAGGTTAACAAGTAGATACGACAGAAGTGTGGCTAAAACACAGTAGCTAATATACACCGAAAGCGTATAAATAGCTTGAATCCTTCGGCTATGTTGGCTAGCAAGATACCGAGGTGGTTGACAAGCTGTTTCTGAACAACCGTCCACTAGATTATACGTCACGCTGGCAGCATCGCCTGAAAGACGCACATCGCCGGCTGCTGACTGGAGTGGGAAACGCAGTTGAGGATCATATTTATTTTCAGACAAAGATTATTGTAAATGGATTTAATTAAATAATACCATTATATTGAGACATACAAAGACAAGAAAGTGTTGATTGATTAGTGCGACTAAAAAATGTTTACTACAGCACATTTAAGGCAGTGTCATTTATTCAAACTAAATCTAAATAAGTAGATACCTACCGTAGGTCTATACTGCTCCTACATGGTGTAACAATACATCATGTAGATGTATATAATGAACAGACTAGGTCTATACTGCTCCTACATGGTGTAACAATACATCATGTAGATGTATATAATGAACAGACTAGGTCTATACTGCTCCTACATGGTGTATCAATACATCATATAGATGTATATAATGAACAGACTAGGTCTATACTGCTCCTACATGGTGTATCAATACATCATGTAGATGTATATTTTTATTTCACCTTTATTTAACCAGGTAGGCAAATTGAGAACACGTTCTCATTTACAATTGCGACCTGGCCAAGATAAAGCAAAGCAGTTCGACACATACAACAACACATAGTTACACATGGAGTAAAACAAACATACAGTCAATAATACAGTGAAAAATAAGTCTATATACAATGTGAGCAAGTGAGGTGAGATAAGGGAGGTGAAGGCAAATAAAATATATATATAAATAAAAATATAAAAAAAGGCCATGGTGGTGAAGTAAATACAATATAGCAAGTTAAAAAAAACACTGGAATGGTTGGTTTGCAGTGGAAGAAGGTGCAAAGTAGAGATAGAAATAAAGGGGTGCAAAGGAGCAAAATAAATAAATACAGTAGGTAAAGAGGTAGTTGTTTGGGCTAAATTATAGATGGGCTATGTACAGGTGCAGTAATCTATGAGCTGCTCTGACAGCTGGTGCTTAAAGCTAGTGAGGGAGATAAGTGTTTCCAGTTTCAGAGATTTTTGTAGTTCGTTCCAGTCATTGGCAGCAGAGAACTGGAAGGAGAGGCGGCCAAAGGAAGAATTGGTTTTGGGGGTGACCAGAGAGATATACCTGCTGGAGCGCGTGCTACAGGTAGGTGCTGCTATGGTGACCAGCGAGCTGAGATAAGGGGGGACTTTACCTAGCAGGGTTTTGTAGATGACCTGGAGCCAGTGGGTTTGGCGACGAGTATGAAGCGAGGGCCAGCCAACGAGAGTGTACAGGTCGCAGTGGTGGGTAGTATATGGGGCTTTGGTGACAAAACGGATGGCACTGTGATAGACTGCATCCAATTTATTGAGTAGGGTTTTGGAGGCTATTTTGTAAATGACATCACGAAGTCGAGGATTGGTAGGATGGTCAGTTTTACAAGGGTATGTTTGGCAGCATGAGTGAAGGATGCTTTATTGCGGAATAGGAAGCCAATTCTAGATTTAACTTTGGATTGGAGATGTTTGATGTGAGTCTGGAAGGAGAGTTTACAGTCTAACCAGACACCTAGGTATTTGTAGTTGTCCACATATTCTAAGTCAGAGCCGTCCAGAGTAGTGATGTTGGACAGGCGGGCAGGTGCAGGCAGCGATCGGTTGAAGAGCATGCATTTGGTTTTACTTGTATTTAAGAGCAATTGGAGGCCACGGAAGGAGAGTTGTATGGCATTGAAGCTCGCCTGGAGGGTTGTTAACACAGTGTCAAAAGAAGGGCCAGAAGTATACAGAATAGTGTCGTCTGCGTAGAGGTGGATCAGAGACTCACCAGCAGCAAGAGCGACATCATTGATGTATACAGAGAAGAGAGTCGGTCCAAGAATTGAACCCTGTGGCACCCCCATAGAGGCTGCCAGAGGTCCGGACAACAGACCCTCCGATTTGACACACTGAACTCGATCAGAGAAGTAGTTGGTGAACCAGGCGAGGCAATCATTAGAGAAACCAAGGCTGTCGAGTCTGCCGATGAGGATGTGGTGATTGACAGAGTCAAAAGCCTTGGCCAGGTCAATGAATATGGCTGCACAGTATTGTTTCCTATCGATGGCGGTTAAGATATCGTTTATGATCTTGAGCGTGGCTGAGGTGCACCCATGACCAGCTCTGAAACCAGATTGCATAGCGGAGAAGGTATGGTGGGATTCGAAATGGTCGGTAATCTGTTTGTTGACTTGGCTTTCGAAGACCTTAGAAAGGCAGGGTAGGATAGATATAGGTCTGTAGCTGTATATAATGAACAGACTAGGTCTATACTGCTCCTACATGGTGTATCAATACACCATCAATAATGGAGATGGAGGTGTGTTCTAGTGGGTCTGGGCAGGTGTGATGTAGTTAATGGAGATGGAGGTGTGTTCTAGTGGGTCTGGGCAGGTGTGATGTAGTTAATGGAGATGGAGGTGTGTTCTAGTGGGTCTGGGCAGGTGTGATGTAGTTAATGGAGATGGAGTGTGTTCTAGTGGGTCTGGGTGTCACGTTCCTGACCTGTTTCTGTTAGTTTTTGTATGTGTTAGTTGGTCAGGACGTGAGTTTGGGTGTGCAGTCTATGTTTTCTGTTTCTATGTTTGTTTAATGGTTGCCTGGTATGGCTCTCAATTAGAGGCAGGTGTTTGGCGTTTCCTCTAATTGAGAGTCATATTAAGGTAGGTGTTTTCACACTGTTTGTGGTGGGTGGTTGTCTCCTGTGTCTGTGTATGTCGTTGCGCCACATGGGACTGTTTCGGTTTTGTTTGTTCGTTCGTTTTATGTAGGCAGTTTTCGTGTTCATGCGTTCTTCGTGTTTCATGTGAGTTCGTCGTTCAGGTCTGTCTACATCGTTTATTTGTTTTGTAACTTCAAGTGTTCGTTCGTGTTTTCTGTTTTGTTTATTAAACATTATGTCTAAGTATCACGCTGCGTCTTGGTTCAATCCATGCTCCTCCTCTTCGGATGAAGAGGAGGAGGAGAACCGTTACAGAACCACCCACCATTCCAGAACCAAGCAGCGGGACCACGTACTGTGGTCCACTAAACAGGAATCCTGGACATGGGATGAAGTATTGGAGGGAAAAGGACACTGGGCTCACATTGGGGAATATCGCCGCGCTCGTGAGGAGATGGAAGCAGCGAGAGCCCAGGATCGGTGGTATGAGGAGGCAGCATTGAGACGTGGCTGGAAGCCGGAGAGTCAAGCTCAAAACGGGAGATATGAAGGTACACGACTAGCAAGAAAGCCCGAGAAGAAACCCCAAAAATTTCTTGGGGGGGGGGCTAAGAGGTAGTGGGCCAAGGGCAGGTAGGAGACCTGCGCCCACTTCCCAGGCTAACCGTGGAGAGCGGGAGTACGGGCAGACACCGTGTTACGCAGTAGAGCGCACGGTGTCTCCTGTACGTGTGCATAGCCCGGTGCGGGTTATTCCACCTCCCCGCACTGGTAGGGCTAGATTGGGCATTGAGCCAGGTGCCATGATGCCGGCTCAACGTGTCTGGTCTCCAGTGCGTCTCCTCGGGCCGGCATACATGGCACCAGCCTTACGCATGGTGTCCCCGGTTCGCCTACATAGCCCGGTGCGGGTTATTCCACCACCCCGCACTGGTCGGGCGACGGGGAGCATTCAACCAGGTAAGGTTGGGCAGGCTCAATGCTCAAGGGAGCCAGTACGCTTGCACGGTCCGGTATTTCCGGTGCTACCTCCCCGCCCCAGCCCAGTACCACCAGTGCCTACACCACGCACCAGGCTTCCAGTGCGTTTTCAGAGCCCTGTTCCTCCTCCACGCACTCTTCCTATGGTGCGTGTCTCCAGCCCAGTGCCTCCAGTTCCGGCATCACGCACTAAGCCACCTGTGCGTCTCCAGAGCCCTGTACACACTTTTCCTTCTCCCCGTACTCGTCCTGATGTGCGTGCCCTCAGCCCGGTGCCACCAGTGCCGGTACCACGCACCAGGCAAATAGTACGCTTTGAGAGTCCAGTGTGCCCTGTCCCTGCTCCCCGCACTAGCATGAAGGTGCGTGTCCTTAGCCCGGTGCCTCCAGTTCCGGCACCACGCACCAGGTCTTCAGTGCGTCTCATCCGGCCAGAGCCATCCGTCTCACCAGCGCCATCTGAGCCATCCGTCTCCCCAGTGCCGTCTGAGCCATCCGTCTGCCCAGTGCCGTCTGAGCCATCCGTCTGTCCAGTGCCGTCTGAGCCATCCGTCTGTCCAGTGCCGTCTGAGCCATCCGTCTGTCCAGTGCCGTCTGAGCCATCCGTCTGTCCCGAGCCATTAGAGCCGCCCGTCTGTCCCGAGCCGTCAGAGCCGTTAGTCAGTCAGGAGCCGCTAGAGCCATTCGTCAGTCAGGATCTGCCAGAGCCGCCAACCAGACAGGATCTGCCAGAGCCGCCAACCAGACAGGATCTGCCAGAGCCGCCAACCAGACAGGATCTGCCAGAGCCGCCAACCAGACAGGATCTGCCAGAGCCGCCAACCAGACAGGATCTGCCAGAGCCGCCAGCCAGCCATGAGCGTCCAGAGCCGCCAGCCAGCCATGAGCGTCCAGAACCGCCAGCCAGCCATGAGCGTCCAGAGCCGCCAGCCAGCCATGAGCGTCCAGAGCCGTCAGCCAGCCATGAGCGTCCAGAGCCGTCAGTCAGCCATGAGCGTCCAGAGCCGTCAGCCAGCCATGAGCGTCCAGAGCCGTCAGCCAGCCATGAGCGTCCAGAGCCGTCAGCTAGTCATGAGCGTCCAGAGCTGCCATGTATCCAGAACTGCCCCTCAGTCCAGAGCTGTCTCTCTGTCCGGAGCTGCCCTGCAGTCCGGAGTTGCCCCTCTATCCTGAGCTACCTCTCTATCCTGAGCTACCTCTCTATTTTGAGCTACCTCTCTATTCTGACCTACCTCTCTGTCCTGAGCTACCTTGTCCCGGAGCTGTCCCTTATTTTTGTGTTGCCTCTTATATTAGGTGGGTGGAATAGGAGGGTGGTCATTCTGAGGGGGAGAAGTAAGCTGGGATTGACTATGGTGGGGTGGGGACCTCGCCCAGAGCCTGAGCCACCACCGTGGTCAGATGCCCACCCTGACCCTCCCCTAGACTTTGTGCTGGTGCGCCCGGAGTTCGCACCTTAAGGGGGGGGTTATGTCACGTTCCTGACCTGTTTCTGTTAGTTTTTGTATGTGTTAGTTGGTCAGGACGTGAGTTTGGGTGGGCAGTCTATGTTTTCTGTTTCTATGTTTGTTTAAGGGTTGCCTGGTATGGCTCTCAATTAGAGGCAGGTGTTTGGCGTTTCCTCTAATTGAGAGTCATATTAAGGTAGGTGTTTTCACACTGTTTGTGGTGGGTGGTTGTCTCCTGTGTCTGTGTATGTCGTTGCGCCACATGGGACTGTTTCGGTTTTGTTTGTTCGTTCGTTTTATGTAGGCAGTTTTCGTGTTCATGCGTTCTTCGTGTTTCATGTGAGTTCGTCGTTCAGGTCTGTCTACATCGTTTATTTGTTTTGTAACTTCAAGTGTTCGTTCGTGTTTTCTGTTTTGTTTATTAAACATTATGTCTAAGTATCACGCTGTGTCTTGGTTCAATCCATGCTCCTCCTCTTCGGATGAAGAGGAGGAGGAGAACCGTTACACTGGGCAGGTGTGATGTAGTTAATGGAGATGTGGGTCTGGGCAGGTGTGTTGTAGTTAATGGAGATGGAGGTGTGTTCTAGTGGGTCTGGGCAGGTGTGATGTAGTTAATGTTTCTATGGTGTTGTTTGTATGTGTATGTTTTGTATTGTTTATAAAATATCAAATAAAATATTAAAACATTTCCAATGCAAAGTAACACCTCACAGTTCTATTTTTGGAGTTATTACATTAAACCAATCAGAATTTAGAAGAATGCCAAAGTCATGTGTGAAGTAATATGGAGGACCAGCCTATTCCCTATGATGTATACTACAACAGAAATAACTTAAAATGTATAACTTTAAATTAAACCAATAATTTGCACTCATGACTAGAGTGATTGAAGTAAACCACCGTTTTGTAAATACATAATGCCATCGAACCAAATATCAAAGAATGTTAGCTATATGCAGCTATCTTTGCCAGCCAGCTAACGTTAGCTTTATGCAGCTATCTTTACCAGCCAGCTGACATTAGCTATATGCAGTTATCTTAGCCAGCCAGCTAACATTAGCTATATGCAGTTATCTTAGCCAGCCAGCTAACATTAGCTATATGCAGTTATCTTAGCCAGCCAGCTAACATTAGCTATATGCAGTTATCTTAGCCAGCCAGCTAACGTTAGCTATTTGGACAACTGGCTATTAGCCTAACCAGCGTAGCCAACCAGCACGGTTATGGTCAGCGAGACCAACTACCGGAGACCAGTTAGAACCCAACTAATAGTAAGCCAAGGTGGAAAAAGTTACAAAACTCCCGTAGTCTAATTCACAGAAAACATGCTGAAAAGTAGTGATGGGGAAATAAAGCTTCCCAAAGCATTGACGCTTTCGCGCCAATTGTGTCAAAAATAGGTTCGTTACTCAACGATTTGAGCGACACAGAATTTAGAACAACCACATTTTTATAGATGAGGTCACACGCCGTAGCAGCGAAGCCATTATGTCATATATTAAACCACTGGCCGTGTTCGAGAGCATCAAATCCATGCTGCGTTGTGTGTAAACGGTGACTGGCTGACTGATTTATAAATAATAATGAGTAGTTATTTATGATGCAAGGTGATTTTTTCCCCTGCTTTCATCAACAATGGAGTAGCTTCCCCTGCTTTCATCAACAATGGAGTAGCTTCCCCTGCTTTCCTCAACAATGGAGTAGTTTCCCCTGCTTTCATCAACAATGGAGTAGTTTCCCCTGCTTTCATCAACAATGGAGTAGCCCACTGAACTAAAGCCTTGCAATCTCATATCTGGGGTATTTTTTTACGCCAGCCAGCATTGTGAATGGTGTCTGTGGCGGTGACATACTAGACCATGGCAGTAAATCTAATACTTAGTTGTTTTTAGTCATGTATGAAAGGGCTGGGGTGGTTCTGTGGTTATAAGTTACATCTCTGGCCATGCTGGCAGGGTCTGAATCAAACCCAATGTCCACCTGGTACACTGACAGGGTCTGAATCAAACCCAATGTCCACCTGGTACACTGACAGCGTCTGAATCAAACCCAATGTCCACCTGGTACACTGGCAAGGTCTGAATCAAACCCAATGACCACCTGGTACACTGGCAGGGTCTGAATCAAACCCAATGTCCACCTGGTACACTGACAGGGTCTGAATAAAACCCAATGTCCACCTGGCACACAATGTCCAGTGGGATTGATCTGTTTGATCCATTTGTTTGTTTCAGTTTTCAGTAGTTGAATCCTTTGACGTATTGTTGATTTCAACATTTTTCTTTTTCAACAAATGAATTGGGTTGGTTGAAAAGTGATACTAAACTTACATACCAGCACTATTTTGACATAGTGGAAGATATACTGAATTTATACTGTTTTTCATACTAAGATGGACCAAGATATGTGTTGCTTTTGCACATATTTGTTCATTGGTTTAGCAAGAGTCTGTTGATCGGTCAGTCATTGGGTAAATTTGTTTTGCAATATGTTCAAATCAAATCAAGCTTTATTTCAGACATGGATGCAACACAATGGCTTCACAGGAAAACATTTATAAAAAAACAATGAAAATAAACAGAAATATTTACTAGACAACAAACATAAGAGGATAAAAAAATAGAAGAATAACAACTGAAACACTAATGAGCATTGTAAGGAAATGTCATTGACTAAAATATTGACAATTGGATGCAACATCCAACCCGAACAAGATGGACAAGCCAACACAGGTGTAACACATTCTGACTAACGAGATGGACAAGCCAGCACAGGTGTAACACATTCTGACTAACGAGATGGACAAGCCAGCACAGGTGTAACACATTCTGACTAACGAGGTGATACCAATCGGTTCGCCCTACGTGCTGTGGTGGAAATTCTACCCATAATCAATAATGAGGAGAGGCAAAATTAATAATCAATCAAGGTTTTACTTCTATTAAAAAACTTGTTATAACAAGGAGGCTTGCTTCTGGGTTATATACTATCTCAGGATAGGTGCAACCTCAGAGACGACGTAAAATGGTTCCAAACACCAACCCCACACATACTGTGCCAGACCTTGGGCCCCAAATACAATCTCCCCCTAGGAGGAGGTGACTGATGCACAGACACTGTGGAGACAAGTGATTGGTTCCCCATTACTCACGCCATCCCTTCACATGGTTTGCAATAAACACACAGTTCACATATGGAAACAATGTTTCCTGCTGCTCTCCTTTGCCTTACTCCCTGCTAAATTCTGCCTAGCAATAGGGACATGTGATAGATGCTGATATTCTGCCTAGCAACAGGGACATGTGATAGATGCTGATATTCTGCATAGCAACAGGGACATTTGATAGATGCTGATATTCTGCACAGCAACAGGGACATGTGATCGATGCTGATATTCTGCCTAGCAACAGGGACATGTGCTGGATAAGCCTGACTTCTCCCCTCTCTGGACCCAAGGTGACTGAGGCCCATTTGAGGGAGGAAGTGCAGCTGCCAACACCAGAGTCAGAAATGAGACATTCTAATAGCAAGAGGTCAATAGTTCATATCAGCATATTCTGCAGATAAGACATCTTAATTATCTATGTTACTTAGCTAATTCTGACTTCTCCACCACAATCTTTCCCCAGAAACAGGCTCCAAAACAACAGCTCTGTTACTGGTGTGCAGGATATAACCATTAATCTGTCGAGGATCAAGAGGAACCAGTCAGTTTCTGTCATATTCTTGGCTGAGTGTCCGAACATCATGGGTTCATTCTACACACCCAGAACAGTTAGAACAGGCCTCTATCAACACACTGTTCTATGTTATAGGAGTTAGGTTCTTTAGCACATATAGCTCGTTAGCACTGTGAGGGAATTTTCAGTTAAACCTTACTAATGCTTGTGTAGTAAAATATAATTCTTTAAGCCTAGGTATTGGGCTTGAGATTGTTAAAGTCCAACCTCAAAACATAAATGTAAAAACCAAAGCCTGTATCACCTTCCCCCTTAAGACGACAAATATATCCTATATTTTTGTTGGACACGTTCTCACCACCAACAGAAAACAACTTCCATTTCATATTATAATCAACTACAATATAAACATGGTGTCCACTGGCTGTGAACAATTAAAAACAAGAAAAAACACATTTCTAAATAATAATATACAATCTTATTAGTTTTCTCCTTTTTCTTTCTAGAATCCTAAAACTAGTTTTGAAATTATAATCAACTACAATGCTTCACCTTCTACAATATGAACATGGGGTCTACTGGCTGTCAACAATTAAAAACAAACAAAAAAATGTTTTCCCCCGCTAGCTTCTAGAACTCTCGTCTTCCTAAAACTCACTGGCTTCTAGAACTCTCGTCTTCATAAAACACACTAGCTTCTAGAACTCTTGTCTTCCTAGAACTCACTAGATTCTAGAACTCTCGTCTTCATAAAACTCACTAGCTTCTAGAACTCTCGTCTTCCTAAAACTCACTAGCTTCTAGAACTCTTGTCTTCCTAAAACTCACTAGCTTCTAGAACTCTCGTCCCCTTGGAACGAGCCCAAACAAAACTCATCTCCAATACGGAAAAACATGCAGTCATAATAAATTGTGATCCATGACAACACACTGGCTACACGCAAAACACAAACATTTTGAGTGCCCACCCTTGAGACAATCACCAAGTTGTCCTTAAAACGAACATGTCTGATTTCAAGAAGAAACTCCTGCAATATCCATAGTAACTTTCCACCTCACTGCGGAGCTTCTCTCTCTTTTCAGGGTTCACTAGATAGATATGTTGTTGGATCGGGACACAGTCCCCAATGTCATGCTCTAGTACATTTGGGTTGGCACATCTGAGAATGAACTCTGATATTCTAAAAGATGGGCAACAACGTCAATTTATTATACCAGAAAATTGTCAGTTGATTACAAATATTAAATCTTACATAAATAATTATGATTACTAAATGTTACATAAATTGTAAAAATATCAAAACCAAATGTACACCCCTTTGTTAAAATGTTGTGGCAATAATTCACTTAATGGTGAGGCATGGAACAATAAAACATGTATCTTTATTAACACAAACATCTGCAGAAATCATATTACTTGTATTTATTTAAACAAGCTCCTTATAAACTGCACAAGCACCAGAAACACTGTTGTTTTGACAAGTAGCAATACATCACTGATATCGATTAGGGGGGAAATCAGGTTGTACGTGATGTTGAAACGAACACAACTAAAAAAACACACGGAAATGGGAGATATATTATACCTCACTGGTTAGAGGACAACCTGCAAAAGACAGTCAGCTACATTTTGGAGTGATGCATTTAAATTTAGGGGTCGCTAAACACTTATTTCTCATCACTCATCGATATCATGTTGAAATCAATTGTGCGAGAGGAGGTTGCATGCCCTGTTAAAACTAACAGCTCAAAACCCACATGGAATCTGGGAATACTGTGTACATCCCTGGTTAGAGGACAATTTGTAGAAAACAGCCAGATACATTTAGAAGTGTTGCATTTTGATTGAAGTGGGTCACCAACGCAGTAAGTGGAACACAACTCTTTTTTTGTTAGTAAATGTTTGATAAATCACATAAATAGTAACTCTTTCAATTCAGAGCCTGGATTTTCCCCCTGAGGCTAATATCCATATAATGTTGAAATCAATTGATAAGGGGGCAAATGTTTAGGCTTCTACATTGTGACATTATTAAAATATTCCTACAATGTATTTTTTTTTTTTTACATTGTGACATTAATTCATTGATATCATGAAACAACTCCATGTATTTTCTGATGTTTAATCAGATATCTTTTATCAGTGTATCTCTTCCCACATTGATTACAGCTTTGAGATTTCTCCCCTGTGTGTGTTCTCTGGTGTACAGTCAGCTGGCTAGATGTAGAAAAACTCTTCCCACATTGACTACAGCTATATGGTTTCTCTCCTGTGTGTGTTCTCTGGTGTGAAGTCAGCTTGCTAGATGTATAAAAACTCTTCCCACATTGAGCACAGCCATAAGATTTCTCTCCTGTGTGTGTCCTATGGTGTATAGTTAGATAGCTAGATGTAGAAAAACTCTTCCCACATTGATTACAGCTATAAGATTTCTCTCCTGTGTGTGTTCTCTGGTGTGAAGTCAGCTTGCTAGATGTATAAAAACTCTTCCCACATTGAGCACAGCCATAAGATTTCTCTCCTGTGTGTGTCCTGTGGTGTATAGTTAGATAGCTAGATGTAGAAAAACTCTTCCCACATTGATTACAGCTATAAGATTTCTCTCCTGTGTGTGTTCTCTGGTGTAAAGTCAGCTTGCTATATGTATAAAAACTCTTCCCACACTGATCACAGCCATAGGATTTCTCTCCTGTGTGTGTTCTATGGTGTATAGTTAGATGGCTAGATTTAGAAAATCTCTTCCCACATTGATTACAGCTATAAGGTTTCTCTCCAGTGTGAATTCTTTGATGTATTTTAAGGTGTGATGAGTAGTTGAATCTCTTCCCACAGTCAGAGCAGCAGATAGATTTCTCTCCTGTGTGAACGACTGGTAGCTGGTGTTTCTTGAGGAGTTCTGATCTGGAGAGACTCTTCTCTGCCTCTTCAGCATCATGATGTTGTTGAGGATCCCCAGAGGATCCAGGATAGTCACGTCTCTCTCCTGTGTGAACAACAAAGTCAGACAGATGGTTAAATGCCCACAACAGCAGAAATCCACTGTTTATTTGAGGTAAAAGGTGATGCCCAGAGCATACCCATGAAGTTGTACAACAATTTACATCTGTTAAATTATTTGATCATTAAGACAGTCAAGTTAGCAACAATCATATTTAGTCTTGTTTTCAAATTAGTGGTAACTAGAAAAAAGTTATTAAGTTGTTGAAATCCTAAGCAGTGTGCCAGACGACTTTTGGTCTCCAATATAGGCCCCTTTCTGTGTTTGCTAAAATTGCGTCACGAGGGCACCTAATAACAAAATAGACCTACTGTAGGACCCATAACTTCACCTAACAACAAAATAGACCTACTGTAGGACCCATAACTTCAACTAACAACAACATAGACCTACTGTAGGACCCATAACTTCACCTAACAATAACATAGACCGAGGACTATAAATCATTTAATATTTCAGGTGAAACATGGAATATAAAATTTCTTTGTCATGACATTTCATAACCTGATCACCAGATAATTTTGTGAATAATCCCACTAGGCTACTCTGTAATGGGTTGTCATTCTAAATGTCCTGAATAAAGGAAAATAACTCTGTGTGTTGTACAATAGCCTATCCATCAAGGAACAGTTCTCTACACATTATGAGCTAAGTATCTCTGTGTCCAAACAGACTAACGAGACCCTACAGTAAATCAAGCAGACAATAACATTATAAACACCAATTTGTTAGGGATGTTGGATCCAACGTGGAGCACGGCATAACTGTCTTGACCAGAGTAATGAATGAAGAAGCACTTTGGTTGTTGTTGCATGTGGTGATGTTTGTCATTTGACTGGCATTCAGAAAATGATTTCCTGGATCAGCTGATGATGGTTGAACATGTGACTGTAACTAAACAGCTACAGTATTAAGAATGATGTGTAATTATTGAAAAACCACATTAATGAAAGTATCCATTTGGGTGTTGTCAATAAAGTTAAGGTGACTCTCGGTTAGAACCATTGGATTTAGCAAACTCTGAAATTATTGTCCATGAAAACTGTTTTCCCAGCGTAATATAGGGAAACTAAATGTTAGGTAGGTAGAGTGCATTTCAGAGATCTGAATACGAAAAACTGTCCTAACAGGACAATAACCTAAACCACAAGGCCAAATCTACACTGGAGGAGCTTACCAATTGACATTGAATGTTCCTGAGTGGCCTAGTTACAGTTTGGACTTAAATCGTCTTTAAAATCTATGGAAAGACTTGAAAATGGCTTTCTAGCAATGATCAACAACCAACTTGACAGAACAGGAAGGATTTAAAAAAGAATAATGAATATTCACATGAAGATCAGTCGCCTATTGGATGACATCACGACTTCCCATCAAGCCAACTCCTTGAATGCCTTACTATGACATCCCTCCTGGGGCGTGTGGTTGGAGCTAGTAACCAAAAGGTTGCACATTTGTGGCCTGCTGGAGGTCATTTTGCAGGGCTCTGGCAGTGCACCTCCTTGCACAAAGGCGGAGGTAGCGGTCCTGCTGCTGGGTTGTTGCCCTCCTACGGCCTCCTCCACGCCTGATGTGCTGGCCTGTCTCCTGGTAGCGCCTCCATGCTCTGGACACTACGCTGACAGACACAGCAAACCTCTTTGCAACAGCTCGCATTGATATGCCATCCTGGATGAACTGCACTACCTGAGCCACTTGTGTGGGTTGTAGACTCCGTCTCATGCTACCACTAGAGTGAGAGCACCGCCAGCATTCAAAAGTGACCAAAACATCAGCCAGGAAGCATAGGAACTGAGAAGTGGTCTGTGGTCACCACCTGCAGAATCACTCCTTTTTTGGGGGTGTCTTGCTAATTGCCCATAATTTCCACCTTTTGTCTATTCCATTTGCACAACAGCATGTGAAATTTATTGTCAATCAGTGTTGCTTCCTAAGTGGACAGTTTGATTTCACAGAAGTGTGATTGACTTGGAGTTACATTGTGTTGTTTAAGTGTTCCCTTTATTTTTTTGAGCAGTGTATATCACTTTTCAACAGGAAAAGTTAAAAATCCCTGGAGGACGTCATGAACAATTCCAGACAGTACAAAAACATATTCAAGTGTAGAATGGCCTTTCAAAAATCACACATTACTTCAACAACTGCAGAGTTTGTGCCCCTGTTTTATAAGATAGTACTCACTGTATTTACTGGTGTTAACCAGATCTCCAGTCTTCTCTTCTTCGTCCTCCTCTAATGTGACAGTAATCTCCCCCTCTTCATCTTTCATTCCAAAAACGTCTTCATCTTCCTTCACTTCATCCTCCACTCCAAAAACTGCATCTTCCTCCTTTTCTTTCACAGTAACATCTTCCTCTTCTTTCACTGAAACGTCTTTCTCTTCTTCTTTCACTGTAACAGCCTCACCCTCTACTTCTTGTTTTACTGTGACATCCTCTTCTTCTTCCTCCTCTTTCACGACAATGTTCAGCCCCAGATATTCTTTCTCCGTCAAGCAGAGCACCTCTTCTTTAACAGTAGGGAATATGTTTAGGGAGCTCATGTTCGGGGATGTTAGCTAGCTAGCTAGCTATCATTAGCGACTAGGCTAGTGCTAATTTAACCAGCCAGCTACTATAGCTGACTAATAAAAAATAAGGTAATATTATATTAAATAGGTTAACAAGTAGATACGACAGAAGTGTGTCGGAAACACAGTAGCTAATATAGACCGAAAGCGTATAAATAGCTTGAATCTTTCGGCTATGTTGGCTAGCAAGCTACCGAGGTGGTTGACGAGCTGTTTATGAAGTACCGTCCACTAGATTATACGTCACGCTGGCAGCGTCGCCTGAAAGACGCACGTCGCCGTCTGCTGACCTGTGGGAAACGCAGTTGAGGATCATATTTTATTTTCAGACAAAGATTATTGTAAATGGATTTAATTAAATAATTCCCTTTATATTGAGACATACAAAGACAGGAATGTGTTGATTAATTAGTGCAAATAAAAAAATGTTTACTACAGCACATTTAAGGCAGTTTCATTAAGTTATACTACATCTAAATTAGCGGCTAGCTACTGTAGGTCCATACTACTCCTACATGGTGTAAAAATACATCATGTAGATGTATATAATGAACAGACTAGGTCTATACTGCTCCTACATGGTGTAACAATACATCATGTAGATGTATATAATGAACAGACTAGGTCTATACTGCTCCTACATGGTGTAACAATACATCATGTACATGTATATAATGAACAGACTAGGTCTATACTGCTCCTACATGGTGTAACAATACATCATGTAGATGTATATAATGAACAGACTAGGTCTATACTGCTCCTACGTGGTGTAACAATACATCATGTAGATATATAATGAACAGACTAGGTCTATACTGCTCCTACGTGGTGTAACAATACATCATGTAGATGTATATAATGAACAGACTAGGTCTATACTGCTCCTACGTGGTGTAACAATACATCATATAGATGTATATAATGAACAGACTAGGTCTATACTGCTCCTACTTGGTGTAACAATACATCATGTAGATGTATATAATGAACAGACTAGGTCTATACTGCTCCCACATGGTGTAACAATACATCATGTAGATGTATATAATGAACAGACTAGGTCTATACTGCACCTACACGGTGTAACAATACATCATGTAGATGTATATAATGAACAGACTAGGTCTATACTGCTCCTACACTGTGTAACAATACATAATGTAGATGTATATAATGAACAGACTAGGTCTATACTGCTCCTACGTGGTGTAACAATACATCATGTAGATGTATATAATGAACAGACCAGGTCTATACTGCTCCTACATGGTGTAACAATACTTCATGTAGATGTATATAATGAACAGACTAGGTCTATACTGCTCCTACATGGTGTAACAATACATCATGTAGATGTATATAATGAACAGACTAGGTCTATACTGCTCCTACATGGTGTAACAATACATGATGTAGATGTATATAATGAACAGACTAGGTCTATACTGCTCCTACATGGTGTAACAACACATCATGTAGATGTATATAATGAACAGACTAGGTCTATACTTCTGCTACACGGTGTAACAATACATCATGTAGATGTATATAATGAACAGACTAGGTCTATACTGCTCCTACACGGTGTAACAATGCATCATGTAGATGTATATAATGAACATACTAGGTCTATACTGCTCCTACATGGTGTAACAATACATCATGTAGATGTATATAATGAACAGACTAGGTCTATACTGCTCCTACATGGTGTAACAATACATCATGTACATGTATATAATGAACAGACTAGGTCTATACTGCTCCTACATGGTGTAACAATACATCATGTACATGTATATAATGAACAGACTAGGTCTATACTGCTCCTACATGGTGTAACAATACATCATATACATGTATATAATGAACAGACTAGGTCTATACTGCTCCTACATGGTGTAACAATACATCATGTAGATGTATATAATGAACAGACTAGGTCTATACTGCTCCTACATGGTGTAACAATACATCATGTAGATGTATATAATGAACAGACTAGGTCTATACTGCTCCTACACTGTGTAACAATACATAATGTAGATGTATATAATGAACAGACTAGGTCCATACTGCTCCTACATGGTGTAACAATACATCATGTAGATGTATATAATGAACAGACTAGGTCTATACTGCTCCTACACGGTGTAACAGTACGTCATGTAGATGTATATAATGAACAGACTAGGTCTATACTGCTCCTACGTGGTGTAACAATACATCATGTAGATGTATATAATGAACAGACTAGGTCTATACTGCTCCTACTTGGTGTAACAATACATCATGTAGATGTATATAATGAACAGACTAGGTCTATACTGCTCCCACATGGTGTAACAATACATCATGTAGATGTATATAATGAACAGACTAGGTCTATACTGCACCTACACGGTGTAACAATACATCATGTAGATGTATATAATGAACAGACTAGGTCTATACTGCTCCTACACTGTGTAACAATACATAATGTAGATGTATATAATGAACAGACTAGGTCTATACTGCTCCTACACGGTGTAACAATACATCATGTAGATGTATATAATGAACAGACTAGGTCTATACTGCTCCTACATGGTGTAACAATACATCATGTAGATGTATATAATGAACAGACTAGGTCTATACTGCTCCTACATGGTGTAACAATACATGATGTAGATGTATATAATGAACAGACTAGGTCCATACTGCTCCTACACGGTGTAACAATACATCATGTAGATGTATATAATGAACAGACTAGGTCTATACTGCTCCTACATCGTGTAACAATACATCATGTAGATGTATATAATGAACAGACTAGGTCTATACTGCTCCTACACTGTGTAACAATACATAATGTAGATGCATATAATGAACAGACTAGGTCTATACTGCTCCTACACGGTGTAACAATACATCATGTAGATGTATATAATGAACAGACTAGTTCTATACTGCTCCTACATGGTGTAACAATACATCATGTAGATGTATATAATGAACAGACTAGGTCTATACTGCTCCTACGTGGTGTAACAATACATGATGTAGATGTATATAATGAACAGACTAGGTCCATACTGCTCCTACACGGTGTAACAATACATCATGTAGATGTATATAATGAACAGACTAGGTCTATACTGCTCCTACATGGTGTAACAATACATCATGTAGATGTATATAATGAACAGACTAGGTCTATACTGCTCCTACATGGTGTAACAATACATGATGTAGATGTATATAATGAACAGACTAGGTCTATACTGCTCCTACATGGTGTAACAACACATCATGTAGATGTATATAATGAACAGACTAGGTCTATACCGCTCCTACACGGTGTAACAATACATCATGTAGATGTATATAATGAACAGACTAGGTCTATACTGCTCCTACATGGTTTAACAATACATCATGTACATGTATATAATGAACAGACTAGGTCTATACTGCTCCTACATGGTGTAACAATACATCATGTAAATGTATATAATGAAAAGACTAGGTCTATACTGCTCCTACGTGGTGTAACAATACATCATGTAGATGTATATAATGAACAGACCAGGTCTATACTGCTCCTACATGGTGTAACAATACTTCATGTAGATGTATATAATGAACAGACTAGGTCTATACTGCTCCTACATGGTGTAACAATACATGATGTAGATGTATATAATGAACAGACTAGGTCTATACTGCTCCTACATGGTGTAACAACACATCATGTAGATGTATATAATGTACAGACTAGGTCTATACTTCTGCTACACGGTGTAACAATACATCATGTAGATGTATATAATGAACAGACTAGGTCTATACTGCTCCTACACGGTGTAACAATGCATCATGTAGATGTATATAATGAACAGACTAGGTCTATACTGCTCCTACATGGTGTAACAATACATCATGTAGATGTATATAATGAACAGACTAGGTCTATACTGCTCCTACATGGTGTAACAATACATCATGTACATGTATATAATGAACAGACTAGGTCTATACTGCTCCTACATGGTGTAACAATACATCATGTACATGTATATAATGAACAGACTAGGTCTATACTGCTCCTACATGGTGTAACAATACATCATGTAGATGTATATAATGAACAGACTAGGTCTATACTGCTCCTACATGGTGTAACAATACATCATGTAGATGTATATAATGAACAGACTAGGTCTATACTGCTCCTACACTGTGTAACAATACATAATGTAGATGTATATAATGAACAGACTAGGTCCATACTGCTCCTACATGGTGTAACAATACATCATGTAGATGTATATAATGAACAGACTAGGTCTATACTGCTCCTACACGGTGTAACAATACATCATGTAGATGTATATAATGAACAGACTAGGTCTATACTGCTCCTACACTGTATAACAATACATAATGTAGATGTATATAATGAACAGACTAGGTCTATACTGCTCCTACATGGTGTAACAATACATCATGTAGATGTATATAATGAACAGACTAGGTCCATACTGCTCCTACACGGTGTAACAATACATCATGTAGATGTATATAATGAACAGACTAGGTCTATACTGCTCCTACGTGGTGTAACAACACATCATGTAGATGTATATAATGAACAGACTAGGTCTATACTGCTCCTACGTGGTGTAACAATACATCATGTAGATGTATATAATGAACAGACTAGGTCTATACTGCTCCTACTTGGTGTAACAATACATCATGTAGATGTATATAATGAACAGACTAGGTCTATACTGCTCCCACATGGTGTAACAATACATCATGTAGATGTATATAATGAACAGACTAGGTCTATACTGCACCTACACGGTGTAACAATACATCATGTAGATGTATATAATGAACAGACTAAGTCTATACTGCTCCTACACTGTGTAACAATACATAATGTAGATGTATATAATGAACAGACTAGGTCTATACTGCTCCTACACGGTGTAACAATACATCATGTAGATGTATATAATGAACAGACTAGGTCTATACTGCTCCTACACGGTGTAACAATACATCATGTAGATGTATATAATGAACAGACTAGGTCTATACTGCTCCTACACTGTATAACAATACATAATGTAGATGTATATAATGAACAGACTAGGTCTATACTGCTCCTACATGGTGTAACAATACATCATGTAGATGTATATAATGAACAGACTAGGTCTATACTGCTCCTACGTGGTGTAACAATACATCATGTAGATGTATATAATGAACAGACTAGGTCTATACTGCTCCTACTTGGTGTAACAATACATCATGTAGATGTATATAATGAACAGACTAGGTCTATACTGCTCCCACATGGTGTAACAATACATCATGTAGATGTATATAATGAACAGACTAGGTCTATACTGCACCTACACGGTGTAACAATACATCATGTAGATGTATATAATGAACAGACTAAGTCTATACTGCTCCTACACTGTGTAACAATACATAATGTAGATGTATATAATGAACAGACTAGGTCTATACTGCTCCTACACGGTGTAACAATACATCATGTAGATGTATATAATGAACAGACTAGGTCTATACTGCTCCTACACGGTGTAACAATACATCATGTAGATGTATATAATGAACAGACTAGGTCTATACTGCTCCTACATGGTGTAACAATACATGATGTAGATGTATATAATGAACAGACTAGGTCCATACTGCTCCTACACGGTGTAACAATACATCATGTAGATGTATATAATGAACAGACTAGGTCTATACTGCTCCTACATGGTGTAACAATACATCATGTAGATGTATATAATGAACAGACTAGGTCTATACTGCTCCTACACTGTGTAACAATACATAATGTAGATGTATATAATGAACAGACTAGGTCTATACTGCTCCTACACGGTGTAACAATACATCATGTAGATGTATATAATGAACAGACTAGGTCTATACTGCTCCTACATGGTGTAACAATACATCATGTAGATGTATATAATGAACAGACTAGGTCCATACTGCTCCTACACGGTGTAACAATACATCATGTAGATGTATATAATGAACAGACTAGGTCTATACTGCTCCTACGTGGTGTAACAATACATCATGTAGATGTATATAATGAACAGACTAGGTCTATACTGCTCCTACGTGGTGTAACAATACATCATGTAGATGTATATAATGAACAGACTAGGTCTATACTGCTCCTACTTGGTGTAACAATACATCATGTAGATGTATATAATGAACAGACTAGGTCTATACTGCTCCCACATGGTGTAACAATACATCATGTAGATGTATATAATGAACAGACTAGGTCTATACTGCACCTACACGGTGTAACAATACATCATGTAGATGTATATAATGAACAGACTAAGTCTATACTGCTCCTACACTGTGTAACAATACATAATGTAGATGTATATAATGAACAGACTAGGTCTATACTGCTCCTACACGGTGTAACAATACATCATGTAGATGTATATAATGAACAGACTAGGTCTATACTGCTCCTACATGGTGTAACAATACATCATGTAGATGTATATAATGAACAGACTAGGTCTATACTGCTCCTACATGGTGTAACAATACATGATGTAGATGTATATAATGAACAGACTAGGTCCATACTGCTCCTACACGGTGTAACAATACATCATGTAGATGTATATAATGAACAGACTAGGTCTATACTGCTCCTACATGGTGTAACAATACATCATGTAGATGTATATAATGAACAGACTAGGTCTATACTGCTCCTACACTGTGTAACAATACATAATGTAGATGTATATAATGAACAGACTAGGTCTATACTGCTCCTACACGGTGTAACAATACATCATGTAGATGTATATAATGAACAGACTAGGTCTATACTGCTCCTACACTGTGTAACAATAATCATGTAGATGTATATAATGAACAGACTAGGTCTATACTGCTCCTACGTGGTGTAACAATACATCATGTAAATGTATATAATGAACAGACTAGGTCTATACTGCTCCTACACGGTGTAACAATACATCATGTAGATGTATATAATGAACAGACCAGGTCTATACTGCTCCTACATGGTGTAACAATACATCATGTAGATGTATATAATGAACAGACTAGGTCTATACTGCTCCTACATGGTGTAACAATACATCATGTAGATGTATATAATGAACAGACTAGGTCTATACTGCTCCTACATGGTGTAACAATACATCATGTAATGTATATAATGAACAGACTAGGTCTATACTGCTCCTACATGGTGTAACAATACATGATGTAGATGTATATAATGAACAGACTAGGTCTATACTGCTCCTACATGGTGTAACAACACATCATGTAGATGTATATAATGAACAGACTAGGTCTATACTGCTCCTACACGGTGTAACAATGCATCATGTAGATGTATATAATGAACAGACTAGGTCTATACTGCTCCTACACGGTGTAACAATACATCATGTAGATGTATATAATGAACAGACTAGGTCTATACTGCTCCTACATGGTGTAACAATACATCATGTACATGTATATAATGAACAGACTAGGTCTCATACTGCTCCTACATGGTGTAACAATACATCATGTACATGTATATAATGAACAGACTAGGTCTATACTGCTCCTACATGGTGTAACAATACATCATGTAGATGTATATAATGAACAGACTAGGTCTATACTGCTCCTACATTGGGTAACAATACATCATGTAGATGTATATAATGAACAGACTAGGTCTATACTGCTCCTACACTGTGTAACAATACATAATGTAGATGTATATAATGAACAGACTAGGTCCATACTGCTCCTACATGGTGTAACAATACATCATGTAGATGTATATAATGAACAGACTAGGTCTATACTGCTCCTACACGGTGTAACAATACATCATGTAGATGTATATAATGAACAGACTAGGTCTA